>NW_021703772.1:92520060-92638783 GCF_005190385.1 Monodon monoceros
TGTGTGTGTGTGTGTGTGTGTGTGTGTGTGTGTGTGTGTGTGTGTGTAGTGGGGGAACTGTCCTTTATACGGCAGGATGTTTGGCAGCATCCGTGGCCTCTACCTATTAAATGCTAATAGCACCCCCTAACCAATTGTCACAACCAAAAATATCTCCAAACATTGTCCCAGGGGAGGACAGGGAGATAAAAGTCACGCCTGGTTGAGAACCACTGAGGAAGACCTCGAAAGACAATGTACCTTCTGCCTTGTCCTCTCAGATCTCTCATGCTGGGGGAAGTTGGCTGTCATGTTGTGACCACATTGAAGAGCCCTATAGAGAGGCCCATATGGCAAAGAACTGAGGCCTCCTGTCATAGCCGTGTGAGTGAGCCGTCTTGGAAGGATCCTCCAGCCCCAATCAATCGTTCAGATGATTGCAGTATCTTGACAGTGCCCTGAGAGTAGTCCCCTTGAGAGACACTGATCCAGAACCTCTCAGCTAAGCATCTCCTCAACTCCTGAGCCGTATCACTGTGAGATGACAAATTTCTGTTGCTTTCAGCTAATTCTGTGGATAATATGTTATCCAACAATAAGGAGGGTGTGTGGCTCTGCAGTGTGTAATGGTGTCTGCTGGGCAACTTCAGGGAGCATTCTATACAGTTCCTAGTCAGTTCCTGCGGGATTGAGCCCCCGTTGCCTACTTTCAGTAATATACTTAGGGCACTGGTTTTCTCTCCTTGCTTATTTCATTTCCCAGACCCTCAATTCTGTTCCTTCTGGATCACGTCCCAAAGTAAATTACGTGAGCCAAGCCACTGTCACAGACTCTGCTCTGCAGGTGAAACACCCTTAAGGCTGTCCCAGTCACGTGGTCAGTAGCCTGCCGAGAGATGTGAGGCGGGGTCTTTCTTGAGGTTCACGATCACCACCTTCAGCCTCATGTTTTAGAAACAGGCCTGGGCTTGAGCCCTGGTTGCACTGCTGGCTTACTAAGTAATCTTAGATAAAACACATAACTTCTGTGTGACTCTCAGAGAAGAGAGTCTCAGCTCTCTCATCCATAAAACGTGAAAAATAAGAACATCACCCTCCTACAGTGTTGTGAAATAATGGATGTGATAATGAGGCGACAGATGTGCACAGACTTGGTAGCTAGAATGTTAAGAGTGTGTGTAAATATAAGTGTGAGTGTTCTTTATTTTACCAAGCCATCTCCAAGCCATAATTATGCCAAAGTATATTTATACAATACCATAGCCACTAGCCACATGGGGCTATTTAAATTTACATGAAATAAGATTAAATGGAATTTAAAAGTCAATTCCTCAGTCACACTAACCACATCTCAAGTGCCCAATAGCCACATAGGGCCAGTGGCTACTGTAGCATTTGATAGCAAGATATAGAACATCTCCATCATCACAGATAAGTCTACTGAACAGCACTGTTCAGCGTTCCTATTGCCACAAAAGATGAGGCAGGGTGGGGAGAATGTCATGTCTCAAACTCTCTAAAGCTGTGACCATTAGTCAGCTATCCAGGAATTTTTCTCCTGGAAGCTTTCCGCCCAACTGGGCATCCAGGCGCATCTTGATGGTGCACAGTGCCTGGAGCCAGGATCTCTGGGCCTCCTCTGCTGGAGCCAGTTCAAAGCATGTGCCCCCTTGGTAGAGGAGCCACCACGTCTCTGAGCTATAGAATGATGCCTTCTCTCCCACTGGTGAGAGCAGCGGAAACTGGGCACTAAGAAAAAAGGAAGCAAATCCAGCCACACTACAGAGTCACACACCCTCCTTATAGAACTCCCAACTTGCCCACAGGTACCTGCAACCTGCCTGAGAGACACAGCATGGAAGGCAAGCTACTGGCAGCCTAAGGGATTTAACAGTGGCAAGTCCACTAGGTCCTGATGCTATTCCCTCCTGGACTCTTGGAGGCTGGAATGATCTTCCCCTGGGGGTGCTGAGGGGCCCACACACTTCTCCTGACCCACACATAAACCTGACAGGTGAAGGCAGCTTTGTTCCTGGTAGAGATGGGTCATGGGAAACTGAAGTGGAAAGTTGACCTTCTGACCCTCCCTTCGCTGCCAGCCCACTAGGTGCCCGCTGCTCTCACGCGGGCCTGGATCCCACCTCTGCGCTCACTCAGAACGTTAGCAGACTGGCTGATTTTCTGTCCTGACTTCCCCACCATCAGAATTTATCTATGTGTCTGAGTAATCCATGGTAACGGAAAAATGAGTAAAAATGTTACCCTCATCACGTCTAAAGTTAACAAAAATACTCTTGAGGTGCAAAACCTTAACCCAAAACTTCCCCAAGAGGAAGTCTATTTGTTGATCTGAAAATAACCAATCCCCGTGAGAAATGCCTCTCACTTTACATCCACCTCCACCTGCCACCATACACACAGGCACGAAGAATGATCATGGAGACTAGAGAAGTCAAAAACAGCCCTCTGTATGGATAAACAACAAGCACAGAGAACTAGATTCAATATCCTGTGATAAACTGTAATGGAAAAGAATATTAAAAAATCAATGTATATATAGGTATGACTGAATCACTTTGCTGTACAGCAGTAATGAACACAGCATTGTAAATCAACTACAGTTCAATAAAAAAATTTTAATTTTGAACTGAACGGAAACTGAAAAAGAAAAAAATGAAATATGTAGCATAATAAAAATATTGACTGCTACATAAATAAATATTTTAAAATATCCCTCTCTGAGGATCAAGTGTGTTGACCCTAGCCTTAACCTGACCTCTAACAGGGGACCCAAGTGCCCACCACACCTCACACACACAGGAAAAGGGAGATTTCAGCTCCTCCTGGCAAACACTCTGGATCTTCCTGCTACCTTTTCTCCTCATCTCTCACACTGTCACACTTGTGACATCTGACACCCTCTCGGATGTAATATGTTCTTCCTCCCTCCAATTTTCTTAGTTCTTTGTGACCACCTTACTTCTCAATCCCTGGCTCTGAGGAACTTTCCCAGCATGAACTCCCCACCTGACATCCCACGTGATTGGCCAAGGCCTGGAAAGTAAGGCTCACAGTATAACCGAGAAAAAGGAGTATATCAAGC
This sequence comes from Monodon monoceros, assembly GCF_005190385.1. NCBI lineage: Eukaryota > Metazoa > Chordata > Mammalia > Artiodactyla > Monodontidae > Monodon > Monodon monoceros. The sequence goes on from NW_021703772.1 coordinate 92,523,143, forward strand.
AGACACATAATCCAATAGGGGAGACATGGTTAGATCTGAGAGTCTTTCACATGACACCAACACCAGAAGCCATGGTAGCATTTTGAGTTTAAAAATCTTGGCTTTGGAGTCAGAAGGTCTGAGTTCAAATGATGACTCACTACGTAACAGGTGCAAAAGTATGACAGGCAGTGTACTAACCTCCTTACCCCTCACTTCCTCAACTGTGACACGTGACAATACCCCCTTCATGCTAGGATTAAGAGTGGGATAAAATATAAAAAGCATTTAGTACAGTGTCTTCCCCACAACTAGTTAGTGACTAGTTAATGATAGCAATAATTACCAGTATTATTACCTTATCAATATATTTCTCATTATCATTATTACCCACTGATTTATCAGGACTTCTTGAAAACTGACTAAGAGTTAGCAATCTAAAGAGATGGAAGAAAGCCAAGATCTGTGTCCCTATACAAATAAAATCTGCCCTCTTGACTCAGGAGCCCCCCAGCTGCCAGGCCACAGTTGCTACCCAGAGAAATGGTTAGACTTAAGTGACTATTTATTTTGCCACTTTTTTCCTGTTCTCCTCTTAAATGCTTCTGGAAATAGATGTTTATTTAATCAGCCAGCCAAGGGAAATTTCCCTTTATAACTCTCATGGAACTGAGGAATATAAAGAATGTGGTCACTTACAAAACCAGGTGAAATGGCTCATTTTCCTCTAATTTGCACCACATGCTTAAGGCAACAGTTTCATGAACACAGCAAAGAGGATAAACAGAAGGCCAATTCGCTCTTTTCTCAAACAGGTTTTTGCAGTGACATTCTGCAACAAGATAGAAATTATTTCTCAAGGAAGAAAAATTCTCATCTTCACACACAAACAAAAGAAACAAAACCTCCACAAAAGTGACATTTTTCTTCCCTAGAAAATGTCTTTCTTTCTGTGAGACCTGCCTTTCACCTCTGCAGTCAGCTCCAGGTGTCAACAGAAAATGCTTTGGTGTCTCTACCTCCTGCAAACCATGAATCATTTCCAATCCCTGCAGAAATGAGAATTAACATCCTGAGTTTATGAGCTTGGCATTCATCTACAAAAACCAGGCCTCACATTTGAATATAAATATTTCTGGACAAAAAACAAGGCTTAGAGGAAAGAATCCCAAACTTCTCACGTGCTATTCCTCTCCACGCCTCTTCCTCAACCTTTAAAAACATGCACACACACAATTTAAGACCTTTCGCACTGGTTCAAAAAGCTGCTGGCATCATAGAAAACACCAAACAAAGTAATTTGCTCCAACAAAGCCCTTCAAATGACTAGGCAGAACAATTCACAACTGTACCTTTGTCCTTCCATTTTAATAGCCATGGCAGAGGTGTGCAGGGGCCATAAGTAGTTACTTGAGGGGTGAGTGCCACTGGAGAGATAAAGCAGAGGTCATTCCAAATACAGATTTCACACCACTGCAATGACATCCATAGCCTCCAAAGGAAAATGAATCTTCTTTGGCCTTTATGGCCAGTTAGTGGGCCTCCCATTCTTCGTGTGGTGTGGAGGACCCCCATATTTTTCCAACTTAGTGAGTGTGAATGAGGCACAAACCATGATAAAGACAAACACTCTCAAAATATATACTTACCAAGCCTGGACTCCTACTGCAGGGATTGATTACAGGGGTAAGCTGCCCAGGTTTGCTCCCCAATAGCATTTAAAACTACAAAATGGCTAGCACCTTTCACTGCCTTCTTCATGGACAGCTTACCAAGAAGGTCAGTGGCTAACTGGCCTTGAGGACTCCCCTTGTCTTGCCCCTTAAAGTACTTAGCGATATTTTCAGGGAAGCCTGTGCCTTTCCTCTGGGAGCCAGGCCAATCCTGGCAGAAGGATGGTTACTGGAGAAATCAACCTGAGCATATTTTTTTATAAGCTGGTCAATTACATATTCTTACTGTTAATCTCACCTTGTGTCAAGCAACCGATTCATCTAAAACTAGGACTGTCAGATAAAAGACAGCACACACCCAGTTAGATTTGAATCTCAGATAAAACAAATATTTAGTATAAGAAGACCCATTGGGGGTACATTTATACTTAAAAATATTTGATTATCTGAAATTCAAACTTAATTGGGTGCCCTGTATTTTTACTTGCTAAATTTGGCAATCCTACCTGGAATCCCCTTGTAGCAGACTAAATTATTGTTCAAAGATATTCATGCCTCATCTTCAACGTGGGAGTTTAAATTCTCACTTCATCAAAATTTATCTGTCTTAACCATGTAACTTGCTTCGGCTTCATGGTGGGTAGAGTGTGCTTCTTACCTTGAATTGGGTTTGGCTATATAAATTACCCTGACGAATGAGAGGTTGGCAGATGTGACACAAGCAGAGGCTTGAACTGGGTTTGTGTAGTTGGGCTTGATTTCTTGTACTTCTCCCATTACCATGTGCCAGGGAGCAGTTCAGGCCCCAAAATGAACACGTGTGGAACAGCCCTGAGCCCAGGCATCTTTGAGGAGTGAAGCACCATCAAATACAGTGCTTGATGCAGAGCTACTCAGCCAAGCCCAGCCTAGATCAGCCAACTCCTAGCCCATCTGTAGCCAAATTCAGACACTGAATTTGGGGGTCGTTTGTTATGCAGCAGTAATGTAGCATTTGCTAACTACGACACTACTAAAATTGGTGTTAAACATAGGAAAAAAAATCTTTGTTTCCTTAAACAGCTCCTTAAAATAGCCAAAGCCTCCCTTCGGTCTTCAATTGCTGTAGGTGCGGTAATCACAAAACGTTAAAGGATCTCTGCCAGGGCCCCTCTGGCAAAACACTGTGCCAAGGGTCAGAACAAGTAGGTTAAAATCCCACCTCTGCTATTTGCAAACTGTTTAATTGTGGGTAAAGAGAAGAACCTCTGAGTATGTTAGCCTACCTGTGATATGGGGGTCATTTCTATCCATCTGCTCACTAAAGTTAAAGTGAGTAACCGATGAGCCAATGTGTCAGAAGTGCTTTGGTAAATTGTAAAATTCTGATGGAGTTTGTATGAAGCATTTCGAAACATGTCTTGCATAGAGTAAGTGCTGTATGTGCGTGTTTGCTAAATAAACAAGTCTGTGCATACAGAAATGCGTAGCTGTCTCCACCAGAACAATCTCCTCTACTCAGCAGGTTGAAGCACGTGCACGGCGCTAAGCGTGACAGACGATCATAGAGTGAGGAGGTTGTTAAGGGAACTGAGAGGAAGGTTTCCTGACCCAGGCGGGAAGGTCAGGAAAAGCTTCACAGAAGAAGACAGAGATGTGGGATATTGTTATTACATTAAGTTACAGTGATCTTTTCTCACTCACATGCACAGATGCCGGCTGCACAAACGATGTCATGGAATTTCCTTCATAGGTTATGAGACGTGGTCATTTAGACAATGACAGCAACAGCCCCTCCCTCGTCCCACTGTAGTTACACTTTCCCAGCGTAAATATAAATGGGTGGTATGGAGAAGAGGAAAGGAGAGAGAAAAAGCCACAAAAGCCCGTCGGAAACTCTATAAATCAGCCTGACTGAAGCTGTCATTTTCAAGAAAGCTGGATTAACCTGTTTTGTTTGGCTTCGTTTTTGGTGGCATGAAACCCATTTTTCACGCAAAGGATGTGAACTTTTCAATTTTCAATTTATCTTGTCTCTGATAAAGCTAAATGCAGGCTTTTATCTACCAAGGAAAAGAATCATTAATAAATTTTTCAGTCAAAATCTATATAGCTATTGTCATTTTTAGCAGGGCTCCAGGCTTCATTACAGATACCAGAACTGCATTTCAAGGTGTGACCCAAGATATGTGAAACTCAAACACGTGGAAATTCAAGAATGACTAACATCACTAATGGCCTTAATGAAGACAGAATATCAAAAAAAAAAAAAAAAAAAGGGAAGGAAGGAAGGGAGGGATTTTTCTTTTTTGCCAATTTTAAATACAGTTTTATTTAAGACATTGCATTTTCCACCTACTATACAGTGCTTGTGAAGTGCAATGTTATTTCATTTCCCTGTGACACATTCCATGTTCAAGTATCAAGAATGCCCAGTTTACTATAGCAGCTCAACTTTAAAACTGCCGTGGAATTTGCCACAAATCTGGGTCCTTCAATGTTTGTGGAACAATGCTGTATCTATGTTAGGATGGCTTCATCAGCCACTTCAATGGTGGGCTCAGAGGAGGCACCACCAGATGGAGGAGCTCCACCACGAGGGAAGCCCCCAGGCACTCCTCCTGGCGTGCCTCCTGCGCTCTGGTACGGCATGGTAGTGATGGGGTTGCAGACTTTTTCCCGCTCCTTCTGCTAATGTGCAAATTCTTCCTTCTCTGCAGTCTGGTTCTTATCAAGCCAGTTGATTATTTCATTACACTTATCAAGAATCTTCTGTTTCTCCTCGTCATTAATCTTGCCTATTATTTGATAATAGTTGTACAGAAAAATCAATAAACATTTATTGAGAACCTATATACATTGAATGCTGGACACTTAAATCTAAATAAATTATGTTTCTCACTTAAATAATATGTTAATAAAATGTTTCCTCCTTAAGGAGTTCACAGTCCCATGTAGGAAACAGACAGGCAGATGGACAATTAAGATACAGTAACAGAAACTTGACAGAAACAGAGAAATTATGATACAGTAAGAATAATAGGCTATGGAGACACAGAGGACAGAGTCGTATAGAACTTTACAGAAGGATTTTACGGAGAACGTTCCATCAGGTACAATACTGAGATCTTATGGCGAAAGCTGTTAGTGATTCAGCTAATAACATTATACCCTTCCCTTCCTAACAGAACCCTCCTCTGTTTAGGTATCAAGCAGATTTCTAAGAAGACAGCTCTAGCCCAAGGGAACGAGTCAAGTTTGTTCTGACCAGTCACAGCCATCCCGTTTCCCTTTGCCTGTGACTGTCTAGGAGCAACCATGTGACCCGTTTCTAGACAATCAGCCATAAGACGAAACTTACTGGGCAGCTTCTGGGAAAATTCCTACCTGATTAATAAAACAGAAGAGGGCTCAAGAAAAAAAAGCCCTTGATCCACCACTTCTGTCTTTCGGCATCGGCATGTTGTCCTGTCTACATAACATCATACACCTTTTCCTTCCTAACAGAACGTAACCTGGCGGTTATAGCTGCTGCAACTCACATAACCATAAAAAGGAGACATCACTAGCCCTCCGAGGTTGGCAGAGGGAAAAGATGAGGACAAAAGGTCGTCAAACCGCAGAGCCAATCTTGGAACCACCATCTCTAAACTTCCTGTTAAGTGAGATGAAAAATTCCCTCTATCAGTATCCTGTTGCTTGTAGTTGAAAAATTCAAACTCAGAGTGCAGAGATGAATGAGACCCTGTCCCTGACATCATAGACTCACTGTCTAGTCAAGGAGCTTAGAGTCTAGGGACATTTGGTCTGGGTCTTGAGGTATGAGTAGGAACTTACCAGACAGACTAATAAGGGGATGATGCATGGTAATCCAGGGAAATGCACAGAGCAGAAAAGATAAATAGATGGCAGATCATGAAGGGCTCAGGCCATACTCGGTGTTCAGGCTGTATCTTCCAGGCAATAAAAGGCCAGGATTTAAAGCAGAGGTTAAGTTAATAGAACTCACTCTGCCTGTAGTGTAAAAGCTGGATGGGGAAGAAGGAAGGCCAGAGAAAAGACACCAGTGAGTAGGCTGCCTAGTGGGGGTGAATTTAACACCTCCCTTGCCCAGGCCTTTTTGCTTTGCGGCGAGGTAAAGCTTAACTTTCCACACAGGTTAACCCAACTTCCTCCGGCTTGGCCTGTCACTTTTCCTGCACTCAGTGATCCTCCACTGATATTAAGCAGGATTTGTCATTTAAATTCTCCTCTCAGGAAGTAATTTACTTGGCTTTAGCATCAAGATCAGAACTCTAAGAAATTTGCCCTGCTTGGATGAATGACATAAACAAACAAACAAACAAAAAATCAAAACCAACCAAAACCCAAAAAAATAGGAGCAATTCAAGGCTGAACTCTGTTTCTCCAGGGAAGCAAGGAAGCTTAGCAAAAGGAACCCAGAACACAGACCAAATCCAGAAGCTCTGCTGCTTATGAGCTTTGCAACTTAGATGAGCCACTGATGTCTCTCATCAACATTAGCCGCCCCGCCTGTGTAACTTAAAAGTTAGAGAAGATAATCCTCCAGCATTTGAAAATTTCAGATTCTACGATTCTAAGATGGGAATACTAATACTCGTGAAAGCCTACTCTAGGTCATGTACTCCACTAAGCCATTTACACATTTTATTTCACTTGATCCTACTACCAACCCTATGCGCGCTATTATACCCGTTGTTCAGATGCGCAAACTGAAACCCACTGATACTGATGATCTATCACAACAGGAAGTAGCAGAACCAAGATCAGAACCCAGGCTCCACTGACCTCAAAACCAATGTCTGTGTTTTTAGTAACTTTTCTTCCATGATGTTCTAAACGTACATGATTAGTGTAGAAATTTTGGAAATACACAATCAATGTAAAGAATCATACTGTGTTGTCTTAAATCTGTAATGAGAATTGTGAGATCATGCTGGTTTTTATTTTCCTCTTTATGTCTACACATAAAAACATTTCATATTTTCTTTTTTACTGTATGCAAATATTCTTTCATAGTTGACATCTAACACTTCATACAGCTTTGAACCATGTTTTGTTTACTAAATATCCTTCCGAGCATTTGCTCTGTTATTAAAATTCTTCATAAATATTTTGTGGCTGCACCACACTTTTTAAACTACTCCCTATTACTAGATATTTAGGATAGATTTTCATGGGGTTTCTTTTTTAATATAAATAACACTTTGCCAAACATCTTTTGGAGTGATTGAGAAAATGATTTGCAAAATTTATATTTTCCACGGTCCTGTTATATATTATCAATATGCTTTGCCATTTTAAAAAGTTTAAGCAATTCACCCTCATAAGCACTCTATCAAAGTGTCTACTGCATGCAGTCCTCCTGACATTTTTTAAATCTTTAACCATTAGAGTCAAATGTATCTTCTATTATCTTTGATTCTTAAAGACGTTGACCATGTTTTCTGTGTTTATTATTTTGATTTCCTCTCTGATGAATGGGCTGTCCATTTTTTTAATTAAGATCTCAGTGTTTTACCTATCAATGGGCTCCTTATACTTCAGCATCTTCAACCTATTGTCTGTCATGTACATCACCTGTACACCCAATGCAAGAATTCCTTGTTCTGCTTTTCCCACTGGTTCTATAGATCATAAATGTAATGGTGCGAACCAGACAAGCAGGAGGCTGCGGCCTGAAAAACTGACACAAAAGATTTTTTAAAATTTAGTTAAGCTGTCCAGGTCACTCCATTGGCCTGCACTACGGTGACCAGAGGCTGTGATGCAGGTGAGTAAGTTTGAAGGTTAAGGATTCCAGGAGTCTCCTGTTAGTACATCTCCTTGGCCCTGAGATGATCACACTGCCTGTGGGGGCTGATGATTCCAAGCAGTTTGCCAGCAAGAGGTTGACCACCTTCACAGCAGGGCCCTGACTATCTAGGTCACTGCTTTCTGCCCTACAGACTGGCCGCAGCTTATGTGATGACAGGGATTTCTCTCCATCCCATTTATGCAATAAAGTTCATTGACATGCTCTCCTGTTTCTGTGAACCTTGACATTTTCCTTAATAGCAGTGAGATATGCCCTGAATGCCATTCGTTCTTTCATCCATTCATTCTTTCATCCATCCAAACAAATATTCATTGAACATCTGTTATTTGCCAGGCACCGTGATTGGCAATGAAGATACAATAGTAAGCAAAAACAAACACAATCCCTAACCTCGTGGATTCTCGTGAGAAGAAATGACATTAACCACATAATTAAGCAAATAAAGGTGGCTGGAGCAGTGTCCTGGTGAAGCATAGGAGACATGGCTGAAGAGGTAAACCTGAGCGGATCAAACACAGCCTTGAACAAAAAGAAGCCACTGACTGTGGTAACCACATTTGGGCTTTGGAAAGGTCACTCTGCTTTTTGGACGGGGTAAAATGTGGGGTTGGGTGAAATTAACATTTCAGAGAGGCACAGGAGAAGATTTGGAGCCTAAATCATTGTCTCAGAGAAGCGATGAGAGTAGCTCGTACTACAGTAGACATAAAGATGGAGTTTCTTCATTTGCTCTTGCCTCCTTCTATTCATCTGTTTTGTTGGACCAGGTCCCAAACACCATAATAGTACGACTGAGTAGGGAAAATGCGCTAAGGGGAGGACAGGGACCTCCTATAAATACTATTTTAGCTATCACCTGAAGGACAAAACTGAATCTCAAGTGCCCTTTTTCCAGAGTGAACCTGGTGTTAAGAAGCCAGCTAGTCCATATATTAAGCCAATGAACCCCCACTCCATGTGGTGTTTTCTGACACCAAATACACCATTCCAACACCAAACAGTTCTCCAATTCTCTGACTCCAACTGGGGGTCCTACAGCTCATTTCTGACGGTAACTACCCAGAGTTAGAGCAGACCCCTCAAGTTGAGGGTTCAGTCCCACAAGACTTGCCTCCCTCCAGATGCCATTTGCAAGTCTCAGGTTTCCAGGCTACTTGCACTTCTGTCCAACTTGGCTACAAATTCAGGGCTTTTCACCACTCCTCCCTCAGACTTCATAATTTGCTAGAACAAGTCACAGAGTATAAGGTGCTATCCTTATTACTACAGTTTATTATAAAGGCTACAAATGAAAGCTACATGAAGACGTACATAGTTTGAAGCCCAAAAGGGTCCTGAACACAGGAGCTTCCGTCCACATGGAGTTGCAGTGCACCATCCTCCTGGTCAGTGAGTATGTTCACCAACTTGGAGGATCCCCAAACGCCATTGTTTAGGAGCTTTCATTTTCTAGGTACAATTTATTAAAACATTGGTTAATGGTGATGGAACTCAATCTCAGGCCCCTCCCCGTCTCTGGACTTGGAATAAAGTAGGAGCTGAACATTCTGACCCTCTAATCATATGGTTGGTTTTTCTGGTGACCAGCCCCCATCCTGGAACTATTTTAGCTCACCTTTCACTTGAGTCATCTTGTTGGCCTACGATAGACATTCTTATCCAGGGAATTCCAAGGGTTTTAAGGAGCTCTGTGCCAGGAACCAGTGACAAAGACCAAGTATTTATTTTTTTATTACACCACACACTTCTTTTCCCAGTACATTTTAATCCCTTCTTATTTGTAAGGCAAAACATTAAAAGCAAGTCTTTCTTCCAGACAGAAAAGTAACATCATACTGGGAATTCATACAATCATTCTAACATCTATTTGGGGTCTTTTAAAATGAATTAATTTTTAAAAAGGTAATTGTTAAGTACCTACTGTGTGCCAGATACTGTGTGCCAGGAGCTGAGAATATAGGCATGGCAAAGATGGACAAGATTTACACCCCAAGAGAATTTACACTCTACTGGGAAGATGGACATATGAACATATGTACAATGGACAAATATATTTCTATTCATATTTATAATCTCAGGTAGTGGTTAGTGCTGTGAAGAACACAGGTAGGACAATAGGATATAAGAGGACAGTGGGGAACTATTTGAGATAGAGCAGGGGTCAGAGGAAGTCTTTCTGAGGAGAAGGAGACTTTTGGCTGAACCTTAAACCTTGAGAGGGAGGAAACCACAGACTTTGGGAAAGAGAATTTTAAAAAAGAGGAAGAGAAGGTGCAAGAGATTTGTATTTGTCAGGCTGTGGTTATAGCTATAACAAACAGCCCCCAAATCTCAATGACATAACACTATAAAAGTGTATTTCTCACTGAGACTACAGCACAGTCCAATACGGGCCACAAGGGAGACAGAGGACGTGCACTGCCCCACGAAATCACTGAAGCGCAGACTCCTTCCCAAGCGTGGCTTCACCATCTGTTAAGGCCTCATCCTCCTCTGCATTCAAGTAGTAGATGGAGAAAGACAACACAAAGTTGCATGTGAATGGTATTATGGCCCAGAACCAGAAAGGTTCAGCCCACATTTTACTGTGGGCTACCGTCTACAACTCAGACACCCACCTGTCAGGAGGTAAGGGAATGCGTGTGTCCAGGAATAAGAGGGAAATGATTTAGTCAACAACTAGCCAGTGTTTGCCAAAGGCCCTGAGATGGAAGTAATCTTGGTGTTTGCACAGGTCATGAAAAGAGGAGGGATTTTATCCTAATTGTCAATAGGGTGCCGACGATATATGATTTCCATTTGGAAAAAAAATCACTCTGGCTGCTGGGTAGAGAATAGATCCGAAAGGGGTACATAATGGAAGCAAGATAATTGCTTTAAGTGTTTGCACTGGTTCCAGGGAAAGCACTGCACGAAGGCTTTAGCAGCAGAGATGGTGAGAAGTGCTCAGACTGAGAATGTTTTGAAGGCACCGCTGACAAAATTGCTTATAGATTGAATGTGGGGTTTGAAGAAATCGAGGACAGCTCCTTTGAGTCTGAGCCCAGAAGAAGATGTGAAATTTCCTCAGATGGGAATGTCTAGGAGAGAAGCAGTTTCAGTGGAGTAGGAAAATCAAGAGTCCATGTTGCCCTGGGCAGATGTGAAGAGGGTAGGGACATCCAAGAGCTGCTGTCCCAGGAGAGCTGAATATGTGAATCGGGCGCTTAGGAGAGAAGTCAATGCATTTGGGAGTCACTGACATACAATCATTATTTAAAGCCATGGAACTGGATGGGTGTATTGTGTCAGGAGGGTAGACAGAGTATGTGCGGTAAAAAAAAGGTCAAAGGCTGATGGATTTGGGGAAGGAAATATGAGGACGGCAACCATTATTTTCAATGAAGAATAAGATATTTATCATCTGAGAGAGAGGCTTGTAGAAATGAGGCAGGAAGCGTATGTACAGAAAAGTGTAAACATACACTAAGAAAAGGCGCTGCACCAGGGAAGGGTGGCAGACTGTCCGGCAGAGCCTGGTGCTCATGTGAGATGTGTGTCTATGAAGTGAGACCAGTCTGCCCTGTTTGGAGATGTTCTCCAGCACTGCTCAGCCACTTGGGCGCAGGCACAGAGTAGGAGGGTATGGATTTCACTAGGCCAGGGTTTCATCAGGTGAGTTTAAAGGGGGCAGCAGGCAAAGAAGGATGCGTGCTGTGTAATTAGGAATGTGGCCCATCAAAAGAGAGGTCAGCCTTTGTTCTGACATCTAAGAGCTAAACTCCAAACCCTTGGAATTTCCTCAATGATAGGAATGTCTTTTGTTATTCACGGGGCGGGCCCCTCAGACCACACTTAAGAGTTTATGGAAAGAAGATAGCTTAGGGTGGGACTGGTCACATCTGATAAGACTGGACAGGGGACTGGCCATTGCAGAAAAACCAAGTGTGTGTTTACAAAGCAGGGGCTTTGTGTCATATGCTATCAGATGACCTTGAGTCAGACTTTAACCACCTGGGCAGTCAATCATTTCTACATAATAAAGCTCCAACAAAAACTCTAAACTCCAAAGCTTTGATGAGCTTACTGAGTTGGCAATACTCCATGGGTATTATCACATATCAATGCCGGAGCTCTGTGTTTGGAACCCTACCAGACTCTGCCCAATGAGCCTCTTCCTCCAGCTGATTTTAGGATCCTTTCCTTGTAATAAACATAACTATGAGCATAATAGCTTTCAGTGAGTTCTGCGAGTCTGTCCAGCAAATTTTCAAACCTGAGGATGGCTTTGGAGACCCCTCTGTTACAGGTTGAACTGTGTCCCCCCCCCCAAATTCATATGTTGAAATCCTAACTCTCAGGACCTCAGAATGTGACGTTATTTAGAAATTGGGGCATTGAAGATGTAATTAGTGAATTTAAGGTAAAGCCATGCTGGAATAGGGTAGGCCTCTAATCCAATATGACTGGTGTCCTTATAATGAGGAGAAATTTGGACACACACACACACACAGGCAGAATGTCATATGAAGATAAAGGCAGAGGTTGGAGTGATGCTCCTGCAAGCCAAGGAATGTCAAAGATGGCCAGCAAAACACTAGAACCCAGGATAGAGGCATGGAACAGATTCTCCCTCACAGCGCTTACAAAGATTCAATCCTCCCAACACCTTGATCTTGGACTTCTAGCCTCCAGGACTGTGAGACTATAAACATATACTGTTTAAGCCACCCAGTCTGTGGTATTTTGTTACAGCAGCTCTAAGAAATATCCCCAAGTTGGTGACAGAAGTTTTGGGCAGACTTGGCAGTCCAGAGCATGAGGCTCTTAATGTCACAGTTTGGCTGACTCCAGGGAGGTGTCCAGGCTAGATACAGAAGGATGTGATGACATGTGGAAACACGGATGGTGAGAAAATAGTAAGGACAACAGACTGAAGGTCTCAGTGTGGTTAAAGAATTACTGTACTTGGGATATTCAAAGAGTGAGATGGAAATGTAGGGTTGGTGATCAGAGGGTGATCTCACAATCCCAATCTTACAAGAGAGATTTGGGAGGTGATGCAGTTATTGGTAATTACAAAGTGCAGCACGAGACCAGGGGCAAGTGAGGCTGAAGTGGAGGAGAAGAAGTCACCATCAGAGAAAAGGAACCAAGAGAACCAGTGTTGACTGATCATCTACATAGACGCTGAAGTTCCCAATAATGATGACAGGAATAGTAGGGAAGAAGGGAGAGGCTTGGCATCATATTCTTCAGTGAATAAGAGGGAACAACTCAGGCGTCCATAGGTGAAATCTAAAAGAAAGGCTATTGGGTCTGATGACAGGCTTTCGTGGAACCTGAGCAATGACTGAAGGAGGACTAAAAATGGCTGGAAAGTGTCAATGAGAAGGGATCACGAATGATACCCACCCACCTCCAAGTCTTAGTACACCTTGTACCGGATTATGAATTTACTCGTAATTCATCTACCTGCAGATTAGGGATCTGATAACTCAGAGTATATACTGAGCATATCCCTCTAACCCTGTAGATTAGCGATAACCAAAGTGGTAGTTTCAAAAAGTCCCTGTCTGCCCTAAGCATAAAAGTTATGTGGGGACTCCAGACATCCAAGACATGAAATAGAGAAGAAACAGCACACCTTACATAGCTAGAAAGTTGAAGAGCTTGGATTTGAACTCTGTTCTCTGCGGCTCCAGATATAACACCTTTACAAACAGAAACAGCTGCTGCCCTTCCTTGGGAAGAATTATATGTCCCCATCTCACTGACGTCAGGCTTCGGTCAAAAAGATGTGAGCAGAATTAACGTGCATCACTTCCCTGCAGAAGTTTTAGGTCCAGTGTGTCACCGTGGTGTTCTCTTTTCCCTCTGCCGTAAGACCAGAATGTTCTAGAGAAAGGCAGCTCCATCAGTCTGGGTCCCAGAGGAGGACCATCTGGAGCAGAGGCTCAGATAATTGCAAATGACATCCAGCATGAATGCAAAAATACAATAAAAGTTGGTTGTTGAAAACCACAGAGACCTTGGAGTCACTTGTTATGGCTGCATAGCCTATCCTATCCTAACTGATACAGGGAGGAATCTAGGACTACCTGAGCTTCCAAGTTTGGGTACCTAGATAGGTGGAAATCCCACTCACTAAGCCTGCAAATACAGAAGGAGAAAGCAATTTTCCCCAAAATGCTGTTTCTCCAGCAGCCTGGGCTTCCTGATAACTATTTGCAAAACTTCCCCACAGCTTAGTCATTCCGTGAATGAACTTTGCAGTAGTAACTCTCCACATTGGAAGTAGCCCTCAAATGGTACCCCTGACATTCTACCCCAGTAGCCATCTCCCTCCAGCTTTACTGGGGATGCCGGGGTCAGGGAGGGGATGGTAGGGGCATCTGTACATGCCCAGAGGTCACAGGAAAATGTCTTACTGCTCTCCAGAAAAATGTTCACAATGTTGACACAACAAAAAGGGACTTGCTAGCAGCCAGACAACACAATAAGTTATTCCCATGGCCTGGAACAAGTCATTTTAAGACACACATTGTTTAGACTATAAGCGCCTCACAACTTCGCTTGTTTCTATTACACTTTACTAGTTAATTCCTGCTCAAACAGCCAGAAAAATAATGGGAACAGGAAAAAGCCTCCTTTCACCTAGAGTTATATCCTCCTTCTTCAGTTTTTCCCAGCAACCATTTTCTTGTATCTTATGGCAAGAGTTTGCTGAGATAACAGCCCAGAAGGTAGAACCCTCACGCGTGCATTTTTAACATCACCCCACATCCTTTCCTGAGTGTGACTGATAGTGGCTCCTTCATTAAGCTTATCTCCAGAACACAGGGAGGATGCACCTGTTAGTCACTAGCCTATTTGTTCAGTTCTTGCTCCTATCAGCCTTCCTTTATTTTGTTTCTTTATCAAAGGCCTGTTGGAGGAGTTGAACATCCAAGCCCAATGTGCAGCTGAGAACAACTAAGTTATCCCACCCTCTTTCAGATGGAGCTGCCACGCTACGGTAGGAGGCTGGGGGGAAGGACCCACTCTCAGAGACTCCTCAGGAGTAAACCCCAAGATGAGCTCTGTTCAGAGTTTTTCCGTCACTGCCCTGTTAGACAGTAATGGTCCCTTAAGTGCTCCCAGTCTCCTGTCGCACCCCATCCAACTGATCCATCATCCATCCACCATGCAGCAAGAGAGAGCTTTCTAAAATACAAATCAGATCACACCTCTGTCCTGCTTGGAATCCTTCTGCAGATCCCCATGAGGGAGAAAGTTAAGTACTCATTCTTTAGCACTTATACAAAGCCCCTCACCGTCTCTCCTCAGGCTAATTTTCTAGATTCTTCCTTCTGTGTGCTGCTCTCTTTGCATAGACTTTAAGTCTTTCCTACCTGGAAAACTCTTTTTGTATCTTTCAAATCCAAACCCTTCTCCGGAAGCTACCCCATGCGCACCACACCCCACCCCATCCCATATTCCATCCCAACCTCAGTGGGGTAAAGGGCTGCCTCACCATGGTTCTATTACTGCACCCAGTTATAGTCTCACTACTTCTTATATGGTGTCATTTCCAACCAATTTTTATTTTCACAAGAAAAAAGAGCCATCTTATTCTAGCATGAGTGTAGTGTCCAACATATAAACAGGCTTCATTTCTGTTTACAAGCATTTATAGTGTGAAGTGGTAGGAATCAAAGGTAAGAAAGTCTCAGTCCTTGCTGTAGAGGAACAGGCAGAACTGTAGGGCAAACAAGCACATTCACAAATAATTGTATTATGTAATAAATAAAACTACATCACAAGAGGTCCACATATCTTTCTTAAAGGAAAAAGGTGAATGAACCAAAGAACAGTTAGGAGGAATTATGACCTTATCGCTGGCTTTGTTTGGAGATTAAAAATGGTTTAAGGAGATACCTATGGGTGCCAAGTGGACAAAGTGTGGACTTGTGATGGTTAATGTCATGCAGCAATTTGACTGCGCCAGAGTGTCAAAATATTTGATCAAGCATTAATTTGGGTGCTTCCTTTGCAGTGTTTTTGGATGAGATTAACATTTAATTTTTTTAACATCTTTATTGGAGTATAATAGCCTTACAGTGTTGTGTTAGTTTCTGCTGTATAACAAAGTGAATCCGCTATATGTATACTTATATCCCTATATTCCCTGCCTCTTGCATCTCCCTCCCCACCTCCTTATCCCACCCCTCTAGGTGGTCACAAACCACCGAGCTGATCTCCCTGTGCCACGCAGCTGCTTCCCACTTGCTATCTATTTTACATTTGGTAGTGTATATATGTCAATTCTAATCTCTTTGTCCCAGCTTACCATTCCCCCTCCCCGTGTCCTCAAGTCCATTCTCTACATCTGCATCTTCATTCCTGTCCTGCCCTTAGGTTCATCAGAACAATTTTTTTTTAATTCCATATATATGAGTTAGCATATGGTATTTGTTTTTCTCTGACTTACTTCACTCTGTATGACAGACTCTAGTGCCATTCACCTTACTACAAATTACTCAATCTCATTTCTTTTTATGGCTGAGTAATATTCCATTGCATATATGTGCCACATCTTCTTTATCCATTCATCTGTCAGTGGGCATTTAGGTTGCTTCCATGAGCTTGCTATTGTAAATAGTGCTGCAGTGAACATTGTGGTACATGACTCTTTTTGAATTATGGTCTTCTGAGGGTATATTCCCAGTAGTGAGATTGCTGGGTCATATGGTAGTTCTATTTTTAGTTTTTTAAGGAACCTACATACTGTTCTCCATAGTGGCTGTATCAATTTACATTCCCACCAACAGTGCAAGAGGGTTCCCTTTTCTCCACACTCTCTCCAGCATTTACTGTTTGTAGATTTTTTGATGATGGCCATTCTGACTGGTGTGAGGTGATACCTCATTGTAGTTCTGATTTGCATTCCTCTAATGATTAGTGATGTTGAGCACCTTTTCATGTGTTTGTTGGCAATCTGTATATCTTCTTTGGAGAAATGTCTATTTAGGTCTTCTGCCCATTTTTGGATTGGGTTGTTTTTTTGATATTGAGCTTCATGAGCTGCTTGTATATTTTGGGGATTAATCCTTTGTCAGTTGCTTCATTTGCAAATATTTTCTCCTATTCTGTGGGTTGTCTTTTCATCTTGTTTATGGTTTCCTTTGCTGTGCAAAAGCTTTGAAGTTTCATTAGGTCCCAATTGTTTATTTTTGTTTTTATTTCCATTTCTCTAGGAGGCAGGTCCAAAACGATCTTGCTGTGATTTATGTCATAGAGTGTTCTGCCTATGTTTTCCTCTAAGAGTTTTATAGCGTCCGGTCTTACATTTAGGTCTTTAACACATTTTCAGTTTATTTTTGTGTATGGTGTTAGGGAGTGTTCTAATTTCATTCTTTTACATGCAGCTGTCCAGTTTTCCCAGCACCACTTACTGAAGAGGCTCTCTTTTCTCCATTGTACATCTTGCTTCCTTTATCAAAGATAAGGTGACCATATGTGCATGGGTTTATCTCTGGACTTTTTAGCCCACTCCACTGATCTATATTTCTGTTTTTGTGCCAGTACCATACTGTCTTGATTACTGTAGCTTTCTAGTATAGTCTGATGTCTGGGAGCCTGATTCCTCCAGCTCCATTTTTCGTTCTCAAGACTGTTTTCACTGTTCGGGGTCTTCTGCATTTGCATACAAATTGTACAATTTTTTGTTCTAGCTCTGTGAAAAATGCCACTGGTAGTTTGATAGGGATTGCATTGAATCTGTAGATTGCTTCGGGTAGTAGAGTCATTTTCACAATGTTGATTCTTCCAATCCAAGAACATAGTATATCTCTCCATCTATTTGTATCATCTTTAATTTCTTTCATCAGTGTCTTATAGTTTTCTGCACACAGGTCTTTTGTCTCCTTAGGTAGGTTTATTCCTAGGTATTTTATTCTTTTTGTTGCAGTGGTAAATGGGATTGTTTCCTTAATTTCTCTTTGAGATTTTCCATCATCAGTGTATAGGAATGCAAGAGATTTCTGTGCATTAATTTTGTATCCTGCTACTCTACCAGATTCATTGATGAGCTCTAGTAGTTTTCTGGTAGCATCTTTATAATTCTCTATGTATAGTATCATGTCATGCAAACAGTGACAGTTTTACTTCTTCTTTTCCAATTTGGATTCCTTTTATTTCTTTTTCTTCTCTGATTGCTGTGGCTAGAACTTCCAAAACTATGTTGAATAAGAGTGGTGAGAGTGGGCAACCTTGTCTTGTTCCTGATCTTAGAGGAAATGGTTTCAATTCTTCAGCACTGACAATGATGATGGCTGTGGGTTTGTCATATATGGCCTTTATTATGTTGGGGTAGGTTCCCTCTATGCCTACTTTCTGGAGGGTTTTTATCATAAATCAGTGTTGAATTTTGTCAAAAGCTTTTTCTGCATCTATTGAGATGATCATATGGTTTTTATTCTTCAGTTTGTTATTATGGTGTATCACACTGATTGATTTGCATATATTGAAGAATCCTTACATTTCTGGGATAAATCCCACTTGATCATGGTGTATGATCCTTTAAATGTGCTGTGAGATTCTGTTTACTAGTATTTTGTCCAGGAGTTTTGCATCTATATTCATCAGATATATTGGCCTGTAGTTTTCTCTTTTTTGTGACATCTTTGTCTGGTTTTGGTATCAGGGTGATGGTGGCCTCGTAGAATGAAGTTTGGGAGGGTTCCTCCCTCTGCTATATTTTGGAACAGCTTGAGAAGGATAGGTGTTACCTCTTCTCTAAATGTTTGATAGAATTCACCTTTGGAGCCATCTGGTACTGGGCTTTTGTTTGTTGGAAGATTTTTTAATCACAGTTACAATTTCAGTGCTTGTGATTGGTCTGTTTATATTTTTTATTTCTTCCTGGTTCAGTCTTGGAAGGTTGTGCTTTTCTAAGAATGTGTCCATTTCTTCCAGATTGTCCATTTTCTTGGCATGTAGTGACTTGTATTAATATCTCATGATCCTTAGTATTTCTGCAATGTCAGTTGTTACTTCTCCTTTTTCATTTCTAATTCTGTTGATTTGACTCTTCTCCCTTTTTTTTTCCTTGATGAGTCTGGCTAAAGGTTTATCAATTTTGTTTATCTTCTCAAAGAACCAGCTTTTAGTTTTAATGATCTTTGCTACTCTTTCTTTCATTTCTTTTTCATTTATTTCTGATCTAATCTTTATGATTTCTTTCCTTCTGCTAAATTTGGGGGTTTTTTGCTCTTCTTTCTCTAATTGCTTTAGGTGTAAGGTTAGGTTGTTTGAGATTTTTCTTGTTTCTTGAGGTAGGGTTGTATTGCTTTAAGCCTCCCTCTTAGAACTACTTTTGCTGCATCCCATAGGTTTTGGGTCATTGTGTTTTCATTGTCATTTGTTTCTAGGTATTTTTTGATTTCCGCTTCGATTTCTTCAGTGATCTCTTGGTTACTTAGTAGCATATTGTTTAGCCTCCATGTGTTTGTATTTTTTACAGTTTTTTTCTGTAACTGATATCTAGTCTAATAGTGTTGTGGTCAGAAAAGATACCTGATACGATTTCAATTTTCTTAAATTTACCAAGACTTTATTTGTGACTCAAAATATGGTCTATCCTGGAGAATATTACATGAGCACTTGAGAAGAAAGTGTATTCTGTTGTATTTGGGTGGAATGTCCTATAAATATCAATTAAGTCCATCTTCTTTAATGTGTCATTTAAAGCTTGTGTTTCCTTATTTATTTTAATTTTGGATGATCTGTCCATTGGTGAAAGTGGGGTGTTAAAATCCCCTACTATGATTGTGTTACGGTCGATTTCCCCTTTTATGGCTGTTAGCACTTGCCTTATGTATTGAGGTGCTCCTACGCTGCATGGATATATATTTATAAAATTGTTATATCTTATTGTTGATCAAGGGTTGATCCCTTGATCAACACGTAGTGCCCTTCTTTGTCTCTTGTAGTAGTCTTTATTTTAAAGTCTATTTTATCTGATATGAGAATTGCTGCTCCAGCTTTCTTTTGATTTCCATTTGCATGGAATATCATTTTCCATCCCCTCACTTTCAGTCTGTATGTGTCTCTAGGTCTGAAGTGGGTCTCTTGTAGACAGCATATGCATGGGTCTTGTTTTTGTATCCATTCAGCCAGTCTATATCTTCTGGTTGAAGCATTTAATCCATTTACATTTAAGGTAATTATCGATATGTATGTTTCTATGACCATTTTCTTAATTGTTTTGGGTTTGTTATTGTAGGTCATTTCCTTCTTTTCTGTTTCCTGTTTAGAGAAGGTCCTTTAGCATTTGTTGTAAAGCTGGTTTGGTGGTGCTGAGTTCTCTTAGCTTTTGCTTGTCTGTAAAGCTTTTGATTTCTCCATCAAATCTGAATGAGATCCTTGCTGGGTAGAGTAATCTTGGTTGTAGGTTTTTCCCTTTCATCACTTTAAATATGTCCTGCCACTCCCTCTGGCTTGCAGTTTCTGCTGAAAGATCAGCTGTTAACCTTATGGGGATTCCCTTGCATGTTATTTGTTGCTTTTCCATTGCTGCTTTCAATATTTTTTCTTTGTATGTAATTTCTGATAGTTTGATTAATATGTGTCTCGTCTTGTTTCTTTTTGGATTTATCCTGTATGGGACTCTGTGTGCTTCCTGGACTTTGGTGGCTATTTCCTTTCCCATGTTAGCCAAGTTTTCAACTATAATCTCTTCGAATATTTTCTCAGACCCTTTCTTTTTCTCCTCCTCTTCTGGGACTCCTATAGTTCGAATGTTGGTGTGTTTAATGTTGCCCCAGAGGTCTCTGACTCTGTCCTCAATTCTTTTCATTCTTTTTTCTTCATTCTGCTCCCTGGCAGTTATTTCCACCATTTTATCTTCCAGCTCACTTATCCTTTCTTCTGCCTCAGCTATTCTGTTATTGATTCCTTCTAGAGTATTTTTAATTTCAGTAATTGTGGTGCTCATCACTGTTTGTTTGCTCTTTAGTTCTTCTAGATCCTTGTTAAATGTTTCTTATATTTTCTCCATTCTGTTTCCAAGATTTTGGATCAGCTTTACTATGATTACTCTGAATTCATTTTCAGGTAGGTTGCCTATTTTGTCTTCATTTATTTGGTCTTGTAGGTTTTTACCTTGCTCCTTTATCCATAACAATTTTTTTGTCATTTCATTTTTTTTTTTTTTTGATGGGTTGTGCTGTATTCCTGTCTTACTGGTTGTTTGGCCTACAATGTCGTCAGCACTGGAGTTTGCAGGCAGTTGGATACAGCTGGGTCTTGGTGCTGAGATGAGGACCTCTGGGAGGCCTCACTCTGACTGATATTCCCTGTGGTCTGAGGTTCTCTGTTAGTCCAGAGGTTTGGACTCAGAGCTTCCACCACAGGAGCTTGGGCCCAACCTCCGGCCTGGGAACCAAGATCCCACAAGCTTTGTGGAATGGTGGGGTGGGGGGGAGGAAGAAAGAAAAAGGAGCAGTACAATATCAAAGAATAAAAAGCAAAATAAAATTAGAAAGATAAAAAATATATTAGGAAATATGAAACTATAATTGAAACAACTGCAGTAAGGTAAAATAAATCCACAACAGAAAAAAGAAAAAAAAAGCGGGGAGGTGAACAAGCCAAAAGGAAAGATCACTAACAAAGTATAAAGAATAAAATAAAATCAGAAAAATAAAAGATTTATTAGGAAAAATAAAAATATAAAAGAATCAACAACAATGAATCAACAAGGTAAAACAGAACTCCAATCTAAAAGAGGAAAAAAGAAAAAGAATTCCACTCCCCTTATTTTGTTTTAATTTATTTTTTGGCCATACCACGTGGCATGTGGAATCTTAGTTCCCTGACAAGGGATCAAACCTGCACCCCCTGCATTGGAAGTGCAGAGTCTTTTTTTTTTTTTGGCTGCATTGGGTCTTTGTTGTTGCACATAGGCTTTCTGTAGTTGCGGCAAGAGGGGGCTACTCTTCATTGACGTGCATGGGCTTTTCATTGTGGTGGCTTCTCTTGCTGCAGAGCACAGGCTCTAGGCGTGCGGGCTTCGGTAGTTGTTGCACATGGGCTTAGTTGCTCCACAGCATGTAGGATCCTTCTGGAACAGGGATCAAACCCATGTCCCCTGCGTTGGCAGGTAGATCCTTAACCACTGCACCACCAGGGAAGTTCTCAGAAGCACAGTCTTAACCACTGGACCACCAGGGAGGTCCCTAACATTTAAATTGGTAGACTGAGTAAAGAAGATTGCCCTCCCTAATGTGGGTGGGCCTCATCTAATCAGTTGAAGGCCTGAATAGAACAAAAAGATTGACTCTCCCTCAAGGAAGAGAGAGTTATTTCCTGCTTGTCTCTGATCTGGGACACTGGCTTTTTTCCTGGCTTTGGACTCAAATGGAGACAGTGGCTCTTCCTGAATCTCAAGTGTGTCAGCCTTCAGACCCAAACTACATCATCAGTTTTCCTGGTTCTCAGGTCTTTGGATTCAGACTGGAACTAATGTCTCCAAGCTTGCTGACTCACCCTGAAGATCTTGGAATTTGCCGTCTTCCATAATTGCATGAGCACGTTTCTTATAATAAATCTTTTTATCAAGGGATTTATGCATGTATATATGTATATATGTGTGTTTATGTGCATGTGTGTGTGTGTGTGTGTGTGTGTGTGTGTTAGTTGGTTCTGTTTCTCTGGAGAAACTTGACAAATACCTCCTCTTACATTGATAATAATAAAGACAGTGTTGCTTAATCAGAGCTTGGGCTCTTTAGCCAGATGGCACGGTTGCAAATCCCAGCCCTACCATTGATTAGCTTTGTGACCTTGGACAAGCTATTTAATCATTCCAAGCCCTGAGATCCTCATCTGTAAAGTGGGGATAATAGTGGTGCCTACTTCATGTGGTTGTTAGGATAAGATTAAATATGCAAATACACAAAAAGAGCATAGAACAATGTTTGGGACATACTAAGTATGCAATAAACATCAATGATTAGCTTTCCCAGGCATCAGCATTTATTGTTAACCCACTAAAATGGTCACTATGCCGTCTACTATACACACACGGCTCCTTGAATCCACACAACTCTACTACAGGGACACTCATGTTCCCACTGTACAGTGAAGTAAACCAAGGCAACCTAGCCCAGTGGTAAAAAAAAAAAAAGTGTGGCTTTGGAAACTGATATACCACCTATGGGACCCTGAGCATAGGATTTAAAATCTCACTTTCCTTATAACAGAATTGATTTTAAAGGGTTGTCTGGAAAAACATAAGATATGAAAAGCTTAGCCTAGCGCTAAGTACATATTAGGCACTCCACAAACTTGTTAGAAAATGTTATTGTTATTAAGATATTATTAATAATAAGTACCGTTAAGAGGATAAGTTCCCAGTGACATTAGAGCTGAGGCCTGAACTGTGGTCTGGCTGACTCAAACCTAAATGTAACCCTCCTCTGTCCTCCACCATCACACTAGCTCTGCCAACTCTGGAGCAGAGGCCAAGGATGTGATGCAGACCTGGGGCCTGCGGACAGTGGGGCAACAAGAGAGCAAATCATGGGGGAGGGATGGACTGGGAGTTTGGGGTTAGTAGATGAAAACTATTATGTATCGAATGGATGGACCACAAGGTCCTACTATATAGCACAGGAACTATATTCAATATCCTGGGATAAACCATAACGGAAAAGAATATGAAAAAGAATGTATATATATATATATATATGTATAACTGAGGCACTTTGCTGTACCGCAGAAATTAACACAACATTGTAAATCAACTATACTTCAAGAAAAAAAAAAAAAGAGAGAGTGAATCAGAAACCCCACCATAAACAAACATGCTGAACACTGCCTCTCCCTTTCACAGAGCTCTGACTACTTAAGATTCAACACCCGTGTCCTGTTCCATTTTCACAATTTTACTTCCCAGTAGAAGTTGGTATCGATGTTTCTGAACATGTTCCAGTTACTTTTAGTTTGTGAAAATAAAAAGACAAGAAAAATAATACACTGCCAATGATATCCTTCACTGTTTGTTTACATTAATGTGCCTAAATGTTTTTTTCTCCAGAAATTAGAAAAATAAAAGCCTATCCCCAAGCAGGCACCTCTGGGCTTGGACAACACATTGCATAGGGTCTCCACTTGGAATTGCTGTCTTCATCCTGGGGACCTCCTCCTTGGGAGTTCCTTGAGGGAACAAGGGGTGAGTTGGGCTCTCTGGAAAACTCCAAGGGAACAGGGTAGGATGACATGTGAACCGTAGGGACACCTGGCTCCCCATCCTTGTCTTCAACAAGAGTTTGCAAAACACTTTCCATAGATCTATTACCAAGGGCTTCTCTCCTCACGCAGATATGTCCCTGACCTTCTGGCTTTGGAATGCTAGCTTTGAGCAATTCTTACATTAGCGATGGTGGGTTTTAGCTAAGACGCAAACTTGTCACCTGTGCTGGTCCTCTCTGTGACAGCGCAAACGTTGGTGAGACAGCTGGGGTGCAATGTCAGCAGCCAAAGGGGGACTCTGGGCTTCAGAGAACAGGCCTGGAACCCCGGCCTCATTAGCCCAGCACCCACCACCCCAGCAGGAGCCACTGGGGCCATTTTGTGACACCTGCCTCTCAGTTTTTACCTTCTCCCCCAACTTCCCATGCCTTGCACTCTTTCTCGGTCATTCTCTCCATTTTCCTTCCCCCAAGGCCAGTTGCAAAACCACTACCTAGAAGGCTGGCCTCCTCAACCTACAGGGAAGCCACCCTTGTCACTAGGCCAAGAAGCCGCGATAGTGGTCTTTAAAAATAATTTGGTTTTTTTGGCAAGCACACTCCCTAAAGCACTTTTTTTTCCCCTTAATTTTGTATCTCCTCAAAGTTTTACGTTTACATTTAACATGTTTATCATATGTTTAACAGTTAAAGAGTATGTGATTGCCTGTATATTGTGTGTGCGCTTTAAATATATTTTCATTAAAACCTTGGAGCTGCAGACTTTGCTCATTTAATTCACAGAAAATGTCTGCCATGTAATCTAACAGTCAAGGGGGTCTTCACTGTCAAACCAGTCAGCCAAATTGAGTTTGCATTCTGACAAAACGTGTGCTTTATTTTTAAAAATTCAACCCAATAGGTTAGTAAGTGTCCCTGTGACAAACATCCCATTTCTGAACTCTCAGTTTAAGACAGATGAGATAGATGGATCAAGCAATGGCCAGATGTATAGAGAGCTGGGAAGGAAGGGAGGGAAGGAGGGAGGAAGATAGATGGATAGATGGATAGATGGATAGATGGATGGATGGATGGATGGATGGATGGACGGACGGACGGACGGACGGACGGACGGATAGATGGATGGGTGTCTGGCCATGATTCTGAAACCAGCTCCCTTCAATACTTCTTAGCTGAACTCTCTTTCCCAAAATTCTCTCTCAGGAGCTATACTTTCCCAAATTACCCCTCTTTTTTAGGGATGAAGAGATTTTTACACCCTGGAGAAAAGAACAATAATAAAATTGAGTATAAGATATAGATATGGTTTCTTTCAAAGAGGGGACAAGGGTACTTGTAAAAGGGAGGGGTGAGTTCTCAGGCAGACCAGTTTTAAGAACGAGGCCACATGGAGGCTGAGGATCTCAAAAATCGTTTCCCTGCCGCTCGCATACCCAGGTTCAAAGAGCTACATCCTTCTGTCAGTCTGGGTCCTGCGTTATTACAATGGGCACGTAGCAGAAATGAGAAATCAATGTTTGTTGTATTAAGCCTCTGAGACTTTGGAGATGTTTCTTACCACAGAATAACCCAGTCTAACCTGACTAATACATAGGTAATAAAGCCAATGTTCAAATTGGGTCCCTACCTATACTTGTGTCTACATTTCAATTGATAGGAAACTCAGCCATTTAAAGAAGATGATTTACGATCCAATATTCTCTAACCATCCAAATCTTACCCACTCCTTAGGGCCCAGATTTCCTGTATTTGCCTTAGTATCTTCCTTTTCTCTTATCTCAAAATATACTTTTTCTCCTCTGAACACAGGCATTTACCTGAAGATGCAACACAAAATGCCTCCAGAAGCCAGGCAGGCAACATAAATGGATAACTGGGAAAACTGGAGAGAACTTGTCTACCCTAAAGGCATCCCAATTTAATTAAAACAAGGAAAGAGGGGAAAAAAAACAAAGCACTATGCCAGACAAAATAACTATAGCTCTGGTCTGCCAGGTTGTGACCGTGGTAGAATTCATAAGAAATTCATTTCTTTCACTGATGCTTTTTGTTTGTTTGTTTGTTTTGTTTTTTTGCGGTACGAGGGCCTCTCACTGTTGTGGCCTCTCCCGTTGCGGAGCACAGGCTCCGGACACACAGGCTCAGCGGCCAAGGCTCACGGGCCCAGCCACTCCGTGGCATGTGGGATCTTCCCGGACCGGGGCACGAACCCGTGTCCCCTGCATCGGCAGGCGGACTCTCAACCACTGCGCCACCAGGAAAGCCCTCACTGATGTTTTAAATGACTATTTTGAGCTTTCACCGTGTCTTGATCAATAGTAATCAATACAAAGTATTTAACTTTTATAAGTAGTTTACTGCTTATCTCTCCATTCAGAGTGTAAGTTCCCTGAGGGCAAGGATTAGCTCACCTCAACAGTATTTTATATAGATTCTGATACAGTGCTTTAACACTGTGAGGGGTGGAGTCAAGATGGTGGCATGGGAGAACGTGTAGTTCACATCTCCCCACAGCCAGGTCACCTGCCGGATGCTGCTGGGGGACCTCAACGCCCAAGGGCATGGCAGGAATACCTGAGCAACCAGGTAGGACGTGGGGGGAGAGAGGGGGGCGGAGAAGTGGAAGCCGGACAGTACCGGTGCCCCTGAGGGGTGGCTGGGAGATGGGAGGGGTACCCACGCCTGGAAGGACCCTCAGAGGCAGGAGAATCAGGGAGGAGCAAGCCTACTGTTTCCTCTGCCCGACTGGGCCCCAGGAAGCCTACTGAGCTCCCAGGTCTGGTCCTCCATTCTCTGCGGCCCCCTCCAGACTGCATAGGTCCTGGGGGCATAGGAGGGAGAGAGGAGGCGGAAACAGGAAGAGAGGTGGATTGGGGGGAGCCCTCCAAGACTGGAGGATCTGGGGAGGTGCAGAGGGCAGTGCCCCCACCCTCGGCCCTGGGAAGTCTGTTGGGCTTCTGGGTCTGGTCCCCTGCCTTCCGGGGGCCCTCTCTGGCCATGTGGGTCTTAAGGTCATAGGAGGGAGGGAGGTGGGGGAAGAAGAAGAGAGGGAAACAGGGAGGGACCCCCCAGGATTGAGGATCAGGGGGAATGTGCCTAGCATTTCCCCTGCCCAGTAAGGGCTAGGGAGCCTCCTGCAGTCCTGGACCTGGTCCTCCGCCCTCCATGGCCAGAGGCACTCCTGGGTCCCTCCTGCTGTGGTTAAGCCTAAGCCCCATCACCTCCCAGAGCCTTTTCGGGCCCTGTGGGTCCTAAGCATAGGCCCTGCCCACTGCCTAAGCCCTGCCCCCAATAGCCAAGGCCTTTTCCAGCTTTTTTTTCTTTTTCTCCTCATTTTTGCTATTCTGGTTCTGTTTCACCTTCAGATTGGTGTTTCACCTATATTCTTATTTTTTCTAACATATCTGTTAGCTTTCTAATTGTATTTTATTTTTTACTCTTTGTTATTGTTCTGCTCCTTTTTTTATTTTCTGCTGCTCCATACAGTTTGCAGGATCTTGGTGCATGAGCTGGGAGCAGGGCCTGAGCTCCTGCAGTGGGAGCTCCAAGTCCAAACCACTGGACTAACAGAGAACCTCAGACCCCAGGGAATATTCATCAGCGTGACGTCTCCCGGAGGTCCTCATCTTGGCATCAAGGCCCAGCTCTACCCAACAGTCTACAAACTCCAGGGCTGGAAGCCTAAGGCCAAACAACAAGTAAGACAGGAACACAATCCTACCCATAAAAAAAAAAAAAAAAAGAAAAAGAAAATTGAGATGACAATAAAACATGTCACAGATGAAGGAGCAAGGTAAAAACCTACAAGACCAAAGAAATAAAGAGGAAATACACAACTTACCTGAAAAAGAATTAAGAGTAATGATAGTAAAGATGATCAAGAATCTCAGAAATAGAATGGATGCACAGATCAAGAAAATACAAGAAATGTTTAACAAAGATCTAGAAGAACTAAAGAACAAACAGATGAACAACACAACTGAAATGAAAAATACACTAGAAGGAATCAATAGCAGAATAACGGAGACAGAAGAATGAATAAGTGAGGTGGAAGACAGAAGAGTGGAAATAATTGCCAAGGAGCAGAATAAAGAAAAAAGAATGAAAAGAATTGAAGACGATCTCAGAGACCTCTGGGGCAACATTAAATGCACCAACATTCGAATTATATGAGTCCCAGAAGAAGAAGAGAAAAAGAAAGGGACTGAGAAAATATCTGAAGAGATTATAGTTGAAACCTTCCCTAACATGGGAAAGGAAACAGTCACCCGAAACCAGGAAGTTCAGAAAGTCCCATACAGGATAAACCCTAGGAGAAACACACCAAGACACATATTAATCAAACTAAGAAAAATTCAATTCAAAGAAAAAAAATTATAAGCAGCAAGGGAAAAGCAAAAAATAACATACAAAGGAATCCACATAAGGTTGACAGCTGATTTTTCAGCAGAAACTTTGCAAGCCAGAAGGGAGTGGTAGGATATACTTAAAGTGATGAAAGAGAAAATCTACAACCAAGATTACTCTACCCAGCAAGGATCTCATTCAGATTCAACAGAGAAATCAAAAGCTTTACAGACAAGCAAAAGCTAAAAGAATTCAGCACCACAAAACCAGCTTTACAACAAATACTAAAGGAAGTTCTCTAGGCAGGAAACACAAGAGAAGAAAAAGACCCACGAAAAGAAACACGAAACAATTTAGAAAATGGTAATAGGAACATACACATTGATAATAACCTTGAATGTAAATGAATTAAATGCTCCCACCAAAAGACACAGACTGGCTGAATGGATACAAAAACAAGACCCATATATATGCTGTCTACAAGAGACCCACTTCAGACCTAGGGATACATACAGACTGAAAGTGAGGGGATGGAAAGATATTCCATGCAAATAGAAACCACAAGAAAGCTGGAGTAGCAATACTCATATCAGATAAAATAGACTTTAAAATAAAGGCTGTTACAACAGATAAGGAAAAACACTACATAATTATCAAGGGATCAATCCAAGAAGATATAACAATATAAATATTTATGCACCTAACATAGGAGTACCTCAATACGTAAGGTAAATGCTAACAACCATAAAAGGGGAAATCGACAGTAACACAATAATAGTAGGAGACTTTAACACCCCCCTTACACCAATGGACAGATCATCCAAACAGAAAATAAATAAGGAAACACAAGCTTTAAATGACACAACAGACCAGACAGATTTAATTGATATTTATAGGACATTCCACCTGAAAGCGACAGAATACACTTTCTGCTCAAGTGCACATGGAACATTCTCCAGGGTACATCACATCTTGGGTCACAAATCAAGTCTCAAAAAATTTTAAAAGACTGAAATCATAGCAAGCATCTTTTCTGACCACAACACTACGAGATTAGAAATCAGTTACAGTAAAATAAAAAAACTGTAAAAATTACAAATACATGGAGGCTAAACAATACACTACAAAATAACCAAGAGATCACTGAAGAAATCAAACAAGAAATAAAAAAAATACATAGAAACAAATGACAATGAAAACATGACAACCTAAAGCCTATGAGATGCAGCAACAGCCATCCCAAGAGAGAAGTTTACAGCAATTCAATCTCACCTCAAGAAACAAGAAAAATCTCAAACAAACAATCTAACTTTACACCTAAAGCAACCAGAGAAAGAACAAAGAAAACCTAAAGTTAGTAGAAGGAAAGAACTCATAAAGATCAGAGCAGAAAAAAATGAAACAGAAACGAAGAAAACAATAGCAAAGATAAATAAAACTAAAAGCTGGTTCTTTGAGAAGATTAACAAAATTGATAAACCTTTAGCCAGACTCATCAAGAAAAAGAGGGAGAAGACTCAAATCAATAACATTACAAATGAAAAAGGAGAAATCACAACTGACACAGCAGAAATACAAAGGATTATAAGAGACTATTACAAACAATTATATGCCAGTAAAATGGACAACCACGAAGAAATGGACAAATTCTTGGAAAGGTACAATTTTCCAAGACTGAACCAGGAAGAATGAGAAAATATTAACACACCTATCATGAGTAATGAAATCAAAACTGTAATTAAAAATCTTCCAACAAACAAAAGTCCAGGACTAGATGGCTTCACAGGAGAATTCTATCAAACATTTAGAGAAGAGATAACACCCATCCTTCTCAAACTCTTCCAAAAAGCTGCAGAGGGAGGAACACTCCTAAATTCATTCTACAAGTCCACCATCACCCTGATACCAAAACCAGACAAAGATATCACGAAAAAAGAAAATTACAGACCAATATCACTGATAAATATAGACACAAAAATCCTCAACAAAAACTAGCAAACAGAATCCAACAACACCTTAAAAGGATCATGCAGCATGATCGAGTGGGATTTATCCCAGGAATGCAAGGATTCTTCAATATACACAAAATCAATGGGATACACCATATTAACAAATTAAGGAACAAAAACTATATGATCATCTCAATAGATGCAGAAAAAGCTTCTGACAAAACTCAGCACCCATTTATGATAAAAACTCTCCAAAAAATGGGCATAGAGGGAAACTACCTCAACATAATAAACACCATATATGACAAACCCACAGCAAACATCATTCTCAATGGTGAAAAACTGAAAGCATTTCCACTAAGATCAGGAACAAGACAAGGATGTCCACTCTCACCACTATCATTCAACATAGTTTTGGAAGTCTGAGCCACGGCAATAAGAAAAAGAAATAACAGCAATACAAATTGGAAAAGAAGAAGTAAAACTGTCACTGTTTGCAGATGACATACTATACATAGAGAATCCTAAAGATGCCACCAGAAAACTACTAGAGCTAATCAATGAATTTGGTAAGGCTGCAGGTTACAAAATTAATGCACAGAAATCTCTTGCATTCCCATACACTAACAATGAAAAATCAGGAAGAGAAATTAAGGAAATAATCCCATTTACCATCGCAACGAAAAGAATAAAATACCTAGGTATAAAACTACCAAAGGAGGCAAAACACTTGTACTCAGAAAACTATAAAACATTGATGAAAAAATCAAAGATGACATAAACAGATGGAGAAATACACCATGTTCTTGGAATGGAAGAATCAATATTGTGAAAATGACTACGCTACCCAAAGCAATCTACAGATTCAATGCAATCTCTATCAAACTATCAATGGCATTCTTCACAGAATTAGAAAAAAAATTCACAGTTTGTATGGAAACACAAAAGACTCCGAATAGCCAAAGCAATCTTAAGAAAAATGAAGCTGGAGGAATCAGGCTCACCGACTTCAAGCGATAATAGAAAGCTACAGTAATGAAGACAGTATGGTACTGGCACAAAAACAGAAATATAGATCAACGGAACAGGACAGAAAGCCCAGAGATAAACCCACGCACCTATGGTCACCTAATCTCTGACAAAGGGGGCAAGCGTATACAATGGAGAAAAGACAGCCTCTTCAATAAGTGGTGCTGGGAAAACTGGACAGCTACATGTAAAAGAATGAAATTAGAACACTCCCTAACACCACACACAAAAATAAACTCAAAATGTGTTAAAGACCTAAATGTAAGACCGGACACTATAAAACTCTTAGGGGAAAGCATAGGCAGAACACTCTTTGACATAAACCACAGCAAGCTCTTTTTTGACCCACCTCCTAGAGAAATGGAAATAAAAACAAAAGTAAACAAATGGGACCTAATGAAACTTCAAAGCTTTTGCACAGCAAAGGAAACCACAAACAAGATGAAAAGACAACCCTCAGAACGGGAGAAAATATTTGCAAATGAAGCAACAAAGGATTAATCTCCAAAGTATACAAACAGCTCATGGAGCTCAATATCAAAAAAAAAAAAACACAATTAAAAAATGGGCAGACCTAAATAGAAGGTATGTCACCAAAGAAGACATACAGATTGCCAACAAACACATGAAAGGATGCTCAACATCACTAACTATTAGAGAAATGCAAATCAAAACTACAATGAGGTATCACCTCACACTGGTCAGAATGGCCATCATCAAAAAGTCTACAAATAATAAATGCTGGAGAGGGTGTGGAGAAAAGGGAACCCTCTTGCACTGTTGGTGGGAATGTAAATTGATACAGCCACTATGGAGAACAGTATGTAGGTTCCTTAAAAAACTAAAAATAGAATTACCATATGACCCAGCAATCCCACTACTGGGCATATACCCTGAGAAAACCATAATTCAAAAGGACACATGCACCCCAATGTTCATTAGAGCACTATTTACAATAGCCAGGACATGGAAACACCCTAAATGTCCAATGACAGTTGAATGGATAAAAAAGATGTGGTACACCTATACAATGGAATATTACTCAGCCATAAAAAGGAACGAAACTGGGTCATTTGTAGAGACGTGGATGGACCCAGAGTCTGTCATACAGAGTGAAGTAAGCCAGAAAGAGAAAAACAAATATCGTATATTAACTCATATATGTGGAAATCTAGAAAAATGGTACAGATGAACATATTTGCAGGGCAGGAATAGAGATGTTGATGTAGAGAACGGACATGTGGACGCAGAGGGAGAAGAGGAGGGTGGGACGAATTGGGAGATTAGGTTTGACATAAATACACTACCATGTGTAAAATTTATAGCTAGAGGGAACCTAGATGGGTGGGATTGGGGGGGTGGGGTGGGAGGGAGGTCCAAGAGGGAAGGGATATATGTATACATATAGCTGACTCACTTCATTGTACAGCAGAAACTAACACAACATTGTAAAGCAATGATGCTCCAATAAAAAAATAAACTTAAAAAAATATTTTGATATAATCTGCTTTGAGGTCTTACATGGGAATGGAAGGTACATTATAAATTATAATTAGCATAACATAGCATAGCACAATATATTTGGTTAGCATGCCTTTGCCACGAGGTCATTTCTCCTCCTTGGAGCCCCCAGCTCATTGTAGAGCGATGCTCAGTGTCAGTCATGTCATTATCCTCCGTAAGTGTTACTGCCCCCACTTCTGGATGAATTAGGAAGGAGGGTATAAGCCAGGTAGGCTGAAAAGACTGTCCCCTGGTTGACATGAGCCCTATGACAATAATTTCTGTAAAAAGTCTCTTGGCTCCAGTTAACATGGCCTAGGTCTCCATCTGACTTAGGAGCAGATGACAATTGATATTCTTCTTTAGAAATAAAAATCTACTGTCAGTCCTTATGAATTGAGTCTAGTGCTTCTCTTCCCTAGATAGGGCAAAAGGGTCCTTTTGCCCTGTGAAGGTCTGGGGAGTTAACCTAGATCTTAGCACTTGAACCTGTTTCAATTTCATTTACTTATAACCAATTAAATTCACTCATTTTAATGTTTTAAGAATTCCTGCTAGTATACAATGTACCCATCACTGCAAAACAACTTTTTTTCAAACATCTATCAAGCCTTCTCGTGGCGTCCAGAAACATCACAAGGGCAGTTCCCTGTCACGGGTAGGCCTCAATGAGATTTTTTCTAGTATCGCTCCACAGCGTTATTATTCCAAAAAGTTTTTTAATCTACAGAGAATAACAAATCGATTTGACCTTGGGAGAAGACTGTTACAGAGTATCACTAGATCCTTGAAATGGGCTCCATTCAGAGACTGTCTGGTTGCCATGCCTTCTACATCATTTAGCCTTATGTGAGGGCTAAACCCCTCCGCCCACCCACAGGCCCAAGACACACACCTTCTCATAGCAACTGGATGCATCCCGGCTGTCTTCATCGTCACATTCTCCCTCTATCGGCAAATGTGTATAACACCTGACCAGGGCTTGGAATCCAGAGACCCAAGGAGACCCGACTTACTGATCCCTGATAGGGACTGACATCCCATTCTTGCTGACGCGCGAGGCTGCTACCCAGAGCTCACATTTAAATGTGGCTCTCTTGTTCTCCTGATTCAGCCTGCAATCCTGATCTCTCTTCTCCCCAGAATCACTCTCTGGGTCCAAGAATCTTCTCACCGATCTCTGGCTTCAGTTACTGTTTATAATGTCTGCTCCCTCCATTCCTAAGTTATCTTTCAGGACTTACTTTAGAATCTACCGATTTTGTTGCAGGAGTCAATCTCTCACTTCCAAGACAGAGATATCCTTATTTCTTTCTAGGCCTCCCTGCATTTGCAGGTGCTATTCCTCCTGCCTGGAGCACGCACTGGAGGCCTGATCCACCACCTCCGAGATGTGTGTGTTGTTGGGGGTAGAAGATGGGGTGGTAAAGGTCGGGGATCTAGAAAGTCCTCCCCTGACCACTTCTCCCCACGTCCCCCAGGCTCCCAATCCATGCTTTAAGCCCTTCCTCAACCCCATCACTGGCTTTCCTTTCACTTGGCCTCTTCCTTCCCCCTCCCCATCACCCCCACTGTGAACTGAGAGCACTTGGCAGGCACTAGATTTCTTTGTGTCCAAGGCCCTCAGTTAAGGAAGGGAGAAGGAAGGATGGGAGGGATGAAGGGAGGGATGGACGGAGGGATGGAGGAAGGAAGGCAGGCAGGCAAGTGTGTTTAAAAAGAGAAAGTTTTTGCCTTCTTAACCTACCATATCATCATCATAGCTGATCTCGCTGGAAATTTAATGAAATATTTTAAAAATCCATCTGAAAAACGAAACAAATGAAAATACAGAGCACTCCAAGAATAACTGGTAAACGACAACAATTAATTGCCTGTTTTTAATTAAAGATCACTTTCGTCAGAAACTTTCTAACGCGGGCCTTTACCTCTCCCAACCATCTTTTGGGGCAGAATAAAACACTGAGTCCCTAAGGCCAGGGATCTAATGGGCTGTGAATCCATGGAGGATATTACCGGAGGGAGATCATTTGCTTTTTAAAAGTATCAGTAACATCCCAAAATGCTTGTAAATCTTAGAAGTCTAACTAACCAGCAGCTTAACCACAGTGGATTTTAGGCAGAGGTGTCTGGGAGAAAGAAGAATGATAAACCTAATTGTTAGCTCTGGGAAAATTTCACCTTGTTTGAAGATAATCTAGACTTTGGATCCTATTTGGAAATCATTATCCATGGCCCTCCTGGGGTAAAAAAAAAAAAAAAATGCCCCTAGAAAGCCATGGACTTGAGTGGTGGGCAACCTAATTAATGGAAATGGCCTCTCACTTCAACCTGAGATCATGAATAATGCCTACCTACCTATCCTACAGCTTAAAGTAATGAGATTAATGAGCCACTTCCTTGGGAGGCCACAGAAAATCAGAGCAAGAATATATCGTCTCCTGTGGGCTGCCTTCAATTTGAGCTATGGACTGAGGTTGAGATGGATAGAGTAGAGGTCTGAGGACTGGGGCAGCTCTTTCCATAACTGGTGAACACACATCACACTCTCCAAGATGCACAGACAATCCTACTGTCGTCATGGGATTGAATTCTACTCAAGAACCTGTGTGCCAAATACATGCTGTGATACAGACAAGGGTATAAAGGTTTATAGACGGCAGCCCTTGCCACCAAGGAGCTCACGGTCTGATTGGTAAGACAGCTAGTTATTAATAGTTCTTAATAAATAAAATTTAGCATGATGTTTTCAGTAAGAGATAAATAAGGCACAGAATTTGAGAGAGGAAGTAATTATCTGTCAGAAATATCAGGGAAAGCTTTACAGGAGAGGATGGACTCTGAAGCATGAGTGGGAGTTTTCTACGTGGAAAGGTGAGAAGGTATTCTTGGCAGGATGACATCATGTACAAAGGCAGAGAGGTCTGGAATTCCACCGCGTGTTCAGTGAGCTGCAGGAAGACTGAAAGTTCAAGACAAGACTGAATTAAAACCTCAGGTTGCCTCACCTTTGGAGCACCCACATTTGAACATGCATGTAGATGCCTGACTGGACCGTTCTTGGGCTTCAGGGCGACGGGGGAGGGGTCATCCATGAAGTTAAGATTGCTGGGTTGTTTCTAAAACGTGTTTGAGAGCTTGTCGCTGTGCCTACGCTGGTAACCCCTTGGATGAGCGGCCATCCCCGGAGAGAGGGCTCCAGGACCAGGCTAAACTAATGGAGAGTGTTAGAGAAGGAAGAGGGGGGAGGGCTTCAGATGTGGCGAGCACAGGGATAGCAACTGGCCAAGTGAGTCTTTAGCCATAAACCACTGGAGTGGGTCTGAGTCACTTTTCTGAACAGGGGTGGCTCCAGATCGTCATAGATATTTGAGTTCTCTGTGGGTAGACTATGTACACTGCACTGAAAGCTTTATTTTGACCATTTTCTTCAGCTGTTGCATCGCTGCTATAAAGACACGTGCACTGTACATTACTCGGAGCACATAATCACAGAGCACGGCAATGCAATGCAAGCAGAGAATAAGCAGTTTACCATTATCTTCCTGGTGACAGATGAACTTGAGATTTGTATGCAGTAGCAGAGCCTGCAAGACGATCCTGTGACAGGGACT
The DNA here is from genome assembly GCF_005190385.1 of Monodon monoceros. Classification (NCBI taxonomy): domain Eukaryota; kingdom Metazoa; phylum Chordata; class Mammalia; order Artiodactyla; family Monodontidae; genus Monodon; species Monodon monoceros. The sequence goes on from NW_021703772.1 coordinate 92,559,272, forward strand.
GACTCATAGATACACATATGCAGGTATGGAAACACCCACCCACAGGTGGGGGTCACATGCTCACATTTTCCACTGGATAGAATTACTTTTATTATCACTTTTACCAGGTACTAAAAAGATTTTATGCCTAAAATTGGCAACAAAAGCAAATCCACATTCATGACCATCTCCCGTTTTCAAACAGACTTGAGTTTAATAAATAAAGGATAGTGAAAATCGCTTCCTCCAATTCAGGATTTAATATTGTATACTCTGAATCACTTGATTCCATTGTTTTTAAAGTTTTCTTACAATCTGTAATTCAGCTAGCCTTCAGATAGTGAATCTTTCCTTAGTAAAATTACAAAATGCATACTGTATTTCTTTTTTTTAATAGTTAATTTTTTAAAAGATATCTTTATTGGAGTATAATTGCTTTACACTGTTGTGCTGGTTTCTGCTGTACAACGAAGTGAATCGGCTACATGTATACATATACCCCCTATCTCCTCCCTCTTGCATCTCCCTCCCACCCTCCCCATCCCACCCCCCTAGGTTGTCGCAAAGCACCGAGCTGATCTCCCTGTGCTATGCAGCAGCTAGCCATTTTACATTTGGTAGTGTATTTATGTCAATGCCACTCTCTCACTTCATCCCAGCTTCCCCTCCCCGCTCCCCGCGCATCTTTATTCCTGCCCTGCCACTAGGTTCATCAGTACCATTTTTTAGATTCCACGTATGTGTGTTAGCGTACGGTATTGCATACTATATTTCTAATGAATTGCCTCTTATTCTTGTTAGCCACTGAACTCAATCTTTACCTCACAAGCTTTTCCTAGAATCGGCTGGATTGTTATTGGATATCAGGATTGGACTCTCAAGGGAATTGGGTAGACAGGAAGGTACTATTGGCCTATTTTTCATGAAGTGAAAAAATGATAATGGAAAAATTTCACGAAGTAACAAAGCATATTTCAAAGAAGAAGAAAAAAAGAATGAACTCAGCCTTGCCAAACAGTTTTCTAAAATTATGCTTAGTTGTTTTCAGAAAACCTATTTGATCAGGAAAAAAAAAAATCAAGCACAGCCTCCTGGGCACCCCACTTCTCTATTCTTCTAGTTTCCCCCTCCTTCTACCTTCCCCCACCTCAGAAGCCTGGATGAACACAATCAGCTACCTGTTTAGGACTACCGTAAGTACATATTCTATGACTACCGCAAGTACATATTCTGATGTTTAAAAATGAACTTCAAAATGAAAAAGAAATTGGAAAAGGCTACATTTATTTTAGGTCATCTGTTGGATTTTAGTTATATCTACCTGAACTTTTAACTTTTGGGAGTCCTGGGTCATATTACACAAACAGGCTCTTTCTGAGATTTATTGCTCCTTTTTAAGGAAAATTGGCTACCAAAGGTTTAGGTGAGTAGGATGATAACTGGGACTCCATATAAGCAAAACCAACCAACCAACCAACTGCGAGCAGCTAGACCAACCTCAGGGACTGCTCTAAAAGCCTCCAGAAAAAAAAGAAAAAACAACAGCGCTTCTTCTAGCTGCCTTCCAGAAGGTACTGAAACACAACCTGCTTCATGCATCCGCTGAGGGCCCATGTAGACTCTGAGTCTTTACTGTCTTCCAATTTGTGCTTTAATCAACCAGACCGGATTTGTGGCTTCCAAAACTCAGTGTACTTTTGATTAACTCCCAAACAGATCTTCTGACGCAGGAAAGACAACTGGATTTCATCCACTTGCTAACTAGTGAGCAGAGTTAAAGAGAAAAGAAAAGGGTGCTCTGGGACTTCTCTTTCTGGCAAGAAGGGGGACTAGATACTCTGACAAAAATAAACGGCCCATTCCGAATGGATGCTGAATGGATGTGGAATAAATTTACAAGAAGTTAAAAACATTGCTGAGCTCACAATAATGGAAATCCCCAAGGGCAAAAACAAACACAAACAACCACAACAAAGTGCTTGTGAATAAAACGAGAGTAGCAAACAATCAAACGCCTTTACCAAGAACTCAGCAATTTGGAATTAATGGCTGGCCATGAAGGAAATTAGAGATTAGGACAGCCCACGTTTGAACAAAGCTTAATCTAAGAACCCGAGATGCTCTCTTCACCAACGTACCCACATAACCCCTGAGCTGCAAAACGGAAGAGTAAGCCAGGGAAAAAAAATACTCTGCCTGCAGCAAACGGAGGTGAAATCCGCCCATCTCTGCCACCACTGTTAGAAATAATAATGAAAACCACACTTCTTCTCTGTGTACAGGTGACCACGGACCTGCCGCCACATGGGTGTGGATATTGAGTTTATATTATCTTCATGACCAGAAAAATGCAAGCCAAAGAATTAGAGAGAGCAAAGTTGTTAGTACCCCTTGGCTTTTGTTGAAAGCCAACATAAGCCCTATTCAGAGGAAAGCAGGGCAACCTTGGCCTCTCAAGAAACTCAGATTAAATTCAGCTACATAGGAATTCACACACACACAAAAAGACCAAACATACCAAGAAACAGGCTGCCATGAGTAAGAATCAATATAACAAACACATGAACAAATAAACAAGACATATGATCCCCACAGAACCATAACTTAGAATTACCATATAAACACATAGAAAAATTGTGTATAAGATTGTTTAAAGAAATAAAAATGTTATACAAAAAAAAAATTAGCAAGGACAAAAGGGATTACTCACAATAGCGAGGAAGATTTGGGGAAAAAACCTAATACAACTTTAAAAAATAAAACGTATAAGCATTTAATTAAAAATAGATGGTTTAAAAAGCTGGTTACACACAGATAAACAGAAAATTATAAACCTGGAAAAATTATATTGAATGTGCCCAGAGAGAAAAGGAGATGGAAAGTATGGGAAAGGGATGTTAGGAAACGTAGAGGATGGAATGATGAGCTCTGATGTGGGTGCCTAATCAGGGTCCCTCAAGGAGAAAAGAGAACAAGAAGGCATGAGATCGGAAAAGGGCAGACCAACCTCCTTCGGGAGCACAGACTCAATACACCTATACCAAATATTGGCAAACCAAATCTAGAAAAAGTTAAAAATATATAATACATCAAGACCAAGTCAGGCATCTTGTAAGTTTGTCTTAACATTAGGAAATGTTCATCCACATTTGGGATGGACCTAGAGACTGTCTTACAGAGTGAAGTAAGTCAGAAAGAGAAAAACAAATATCGTATAATATTGCTTATATGTGGAATCTAGAAATACGGTACAGACGAACTTATTTGCAAAGCAGAAATAGAGACACAGATGTAGACAACAAATTTATGGATACCAAGGGGGCAGGTGGGATGAACTGGGAGATTGGGATTGACATATATACACTATTGATACTATGTATGAAATAGACAACTAATGAAAACCTACTGTATAGCACAGGGAACTCTACTCAATGCTCTGTGGTGACCTAAATGGGAAGGAAATCCAAAAAAGAGGGAATATATGTATACATATAACTGATTCACTTTGCTGTACAGTAGAAACTAACACAACATTGTAAAGCAACTATACTCCAATAAAAATTAATTAAAAAAAGAAAATGTTGCTCCATGTTAACTCAAAAAAATTCACTACACTAATATAGTAAAAGGGAAATGATGTATGATTATCTCAATAGATGATGGAAATTGGATAAAATTCAGTATTTTAATATAAATGCTTAGAAACTTAGAAATAAAGGGAATTACCCTTATCTAATAAAGGACAACTACAAACAACCTATAGCAAACATCATTCTTCAGGTTCAAAATTTAGAAACATTCCCTTTAAAATAAGAACCAAGTCAAGGTTGCCCTACATCACTGTTTCTATCCCACACTGTGTTGAAAGTCCTGGCCAGTTTAATAAGACAAGGAAAAATGATAACAGAGGATCAAAAAGAAGGATAACAAAGTCTTCAGTTTTTGAAAATGACATGGTTTTCTATATAGAACACCCAAAAAAACTAAAAGAATGTTTGTAATTAGTAAGAGAGTATGGTAAAGTTACAGCACAAAAGTTCACTTTATAAACATTGTGTTTCTATACACAAACACCAAATAAGAAAAAGAGGATCATTTGTTTTAAAAAGATTTGCCATGGCAACCAAATATAAAGTAACTTGGAATAAATTTAATGAAAGTTGAGAAATTTATTGAATGGCATCTGAAAAGAGTAAATGGAAAGTTATAATCATAGATAGGAAGACTATCATAAATATATCAGTTCTTTCCACTGATTTAATAAAATTCTATTAAAATCCAAACAGATTTAGTGTATGTATGCATCTGTAAAGCTGATTCAAAAGTTTTATACTGAAGATCAAGGCCAAAACAATCATCATACAAAAATTAATTAGGGTATTGTTAGTTTCTATAACAAACACATTAGATGCACAATTTCACTGGCTGGCTTATTTCTCATGTAAGAGTCCGGCATGGGTGGACCTGCTGACCTTATCAGCTGGCAGTCTTCCATGTGGTCCTTTGGACTCAAATTCCCCCACAGTTAACTGGCCAGTGAGGATAGAGTACAGAGAGAAACTGCTGCATTCCATCAGTGACACATATTAATCGACCTGTAAACATCTAACTGCAAGAGAGGCTGTGAACTGAAGTCCGGCAGCATGCCCAGGGAAAAGCGGAATTAGGTTTGGGGAATAGCTGGCTGACTCAACACATCTAAAGAAAAAGAACATAGGGGAATTTACTGGATTTCATGACAAGACAAAGCTTCTCCTATCTCTCATCATTTATATCTACACATATTGAGAGAGAGAGAGATGAACTGACCCATTAAATAATTTTCAAAATTCAGAAACAAAACCACAAATATATGGAAACTTGATATATGGTGGAAGGAACATTTCAGGTAAGTAGGGAAAGGGTAATAAATAATCTCTTTATTTTTGTGTTTGTTTTTATGTATTATTTGTGTGAAAAGTATTATAAACCTATTACAGTACAGTGCTATATAGCCAATTGTGTTAGTTGGGTGCCTAGGCTAACTTCGTTGGACTTAACAAACAAATTGGACTTACAAACGTGCTCTTGGAACAGAACTCGTTCGTATGTAGGGGACGTGCTGTATATACAAGAGCTTTTATACATCAGTATGAATAAGACAAACAGGCTAATAGAAAAGTGGGTAAAGGATATAAACTGGTACACCATTTCCTAGCCACCAAATTGGTGAAAATTTTAAACCAAACAATACCAAGAGCTGGCAAGAATGTGAAGTAATAAGAACTCCTCCAGACCGCTGATGAGAGTGTAATCACTTTGGATCACAGTTCATCGTAAAGTCGAAGAGGTACCTCTCCTACAATACTCCTTAGGATGCACTCAAGAAAATCTTTCATACCCATGCCCCAGGGCAAAATTCGAACTCTTCACAGGAGCATTGTATATGATTGCAAAAAACTGGAAATAAACTAAAAGTTCACTGACAAGGGGGTGGATGAATAAACTGTGCTTATTCATCCAATGGAATGCTTTGTAGAGGTGAAAATTTATAAAATACCCTTACATGCATGACTATGGATGAATCTCAGAAACATAATGTTGGGTGAAAGAAGCAAGTTGGAAAATTATACATACAGCACTTTTTTACACAAAGTTCAGGAACAAAACTAAGCAATATATTGTTGAAGATACATCAGTTATATAAAACTATAATGAAAAGAAAGAAGATGATAAACTCCAAGAACACTGGTTGTCCTGCGCCAGTGGGGAGAGGGATATGATCAGGAAGGGGTCATGGGAGGTTTCCATCATGTTAGTAACATTTCACTTCATGCACAGTGTTCTACAGAGATCTTTATTCCACTTGGCTTTACACCTTACTTACCTATGTTTTTATATGTATGAAATATTGATAATTCAATTTTTAAAAATTGAAATGTATATACACACATATAATATATAAATATATATAAATATATAAGTTCAGATTCAATGGCTTGCTTAACCTTTCCACACTATATCCATCTGTAAAATATCCCTTTCCCCAAAGCAACATGAGGATGAAGCAATATAGCACACATGTTTTGGAACTATAAACACAAGCATAAGGGCTTATTTTAACATAAGTAAAGATGTACAAGGAATTTTTGTGGGTTTAACTTCTTGGCTTCGTAATTTGCTAGCTGTGTGACCTTGGGGAAGTTAATAGCTCTGAGCCTCACTTTCTTCATCTGCAAAACAGAAATTACATTGCCTACCTCACAGGGTTGTTGAAAGGATTAAACAAAATGATGTATTTTAAGAACCTAGTTGTTTGAGTCAGAAATTGCTTGAACATTCTAGACAAATGACTCAGACTTAAGCAAAAAAAAAAAAAAGTGAATTTATTTTAAATAGTAGTGATTTCACTTAACCTCAAAAGCTGTGCGTGCATTCCTGGGACTAAAGCCAGCAACTGGAGCACTTTCAGGAAACAAGGTGGTGCTTCAGGAAGTTCCTTGGTCTCTCTGGAGCTGCACAGGCTCCTACCGCCGCCCGCTCTGACCCTGAACCTCATTCTATACCTCTTCCCTCAGGTGTGAAAAATACCCTCTCTCCCATACATACCCCCCCCAAATGTCTTCAAGTTCAAGAATAAACATTGACTATCCATTCACAGTCACAAGTGCAAAATCCCAGAGGAAATTCAAGTTAGGTCAGGTGTCCATCCCTGGTCCAGCCAGCTATGACCAGGGACACAGGGACCTGAATGACAAGCATGGTCACTCTAGTATCTTTGTAGAACCTGATACAGCTCAGGTGCTCGATCAATGAACTTTACAGTTATTACTGCCCCAAATGCCAGGATAAATAAAAAACATCCATTCATCCTATAACCTTGCCTTCTCATACACGTGAGATTTATCTCCCAAAGATAATTACAGCAAAACCCAAGGAAATGGGTTGTTTATCATGTTTTGCAGTACATTATTGAATTCCAAAGAATTAACCCTTAGGATGTAGTCAGAAGACTGGGATTGTTCAAATGAATTGCAAACCTAAGTTCATCCAAAGCCTCTTAAATCACAAGACCCTCAGCAGTCGCAAGTGTTGACAGGAGGTGACTGTCTCACCAGGATCCCTGCGTAGAAGAGACACTCAGTGAGGGGCCGTTGATATAGCATGTCTTTGAACTCTTTGATGGAAGGTTTAATTTGATAAACTACTTATTTACAGGAGCACACTGTGGAGAAAAATCTTTAGAGATGCTGTTGGGCTGCTTAAACAGGAGTGGATAAACTCAGCAGGTAAGAAATGCAACGTGAGGGACTTCCCTGGTGGCGCAGTGGTTAAGAATCCTCCTGCCAATGCGGGGGACACGGGTTCAATCCGTGGTCCAGGAAGATCCCACATGCTAAGGAGCCACTAAGCCCATGCGCCCCAACTACTGAGCCTGTGCTCTAGCGCCCGCATGCCGCAACTACTGAGCCCATGTGCTGCATCTACTGAAGCCCGTGTGCTGCAACTACTGAGCTCACCCACCACATCTACAGAAGTCTGTGCACCTAGAGCCCACGCTCCGCAAGAGAAGCCACCACAATGAGAAGCCTGCACACCACAACAAAGACTAGCCCCCACTTGCTGCAACTAGAGAAAGCCTGCAAGTAGCAGTGAAGACCCAACGCAGCCAAAAAATAAATTAATTTTTCTTAATCATTAAAAAAAAAAAAGAAATGCAATGTGAGTTAAATGTTTTGGGGGTCTCCCTTGGAACAATCAAACCTGTGATCACATGTCACCTGTTTAAGGACCACCACTCACTCATCCCAGATATCAGTGTCAGAAATCAGGGCACCATTTTCAAGGCTCATGTAGCTGGCACTTCTCCAACATCAACACCAAAGAGCTGCATCTTCACAGGCAGACATGGGATGTATCTCTGGTGAATGTGTTATGAAAAAAGTACAGTTTTTTTTTTTTTAGTTTAAACAACCTTTTTTTAAGGTGTAAATCTTGACTCTACCACTTACAAGCTGTGTGATAGTGGATGAGTTACTTAATCTCTTTAAGCTTCGGTTTCTTCATTTATAAAATGGAGACCATGGGGCTTCCCTGGTGGCGCAGTGGTTGAGAGTCCGCCTGCCGATGCAGGGGACACGGGTTCGTGCCCCGGTCCGGGAGGATCCCACATGCCGCGGAGCGGCTGGGCCCGTGAGCCATGGCCACTGAGCCTGCGCGTCCAGAGCCTGTGCTCCACAACGGGAGAGGCCACAACAGTGAGAGGCCCGCGTACCACAAAAAAAAAAAAAAAAAAAAAAAAATGGAGACCATAGAACTCCTCCTTGGATGGGTAGTTATAGGGATTAAACAGGTGGATGGATACTCAGCTCCTGAGTCCATAGACCAGCAAAAACAACTTAAATATCTTTAGGAGACTGGAGGGTAACACAAATAAGTAAAGCATGGTAAATGTAAAGCCATAAAAGGTGATAAAAACTGTGGCAGACTGGCATTCAAATTCAATTTTTAAAAATGGTTTTTGAGAACAAAATCTCATTCCATCTTTAAGTTTGTGATCTGTGCCCTGGCATTCAGTAAGTGTTAGCATACTGCCTTCTCTCTTCTCTTTTTTGTTCTATGCTGATAATGTGTTCCTTTTTTTATTTTTTTTCCATCTATTCCAGTGATTCTTAACAGGGTAAGTTTTGAAAACTTGTGGCATTTTTGATGCTACCGGCATTTGTTGAGAAGAGAAATTAAGGGCAGTAGCTCACATAATGAAGGTGAAATCTTGCTTGAAATTATCTGAGCCTAGAACCTAATTCTGTTTTTTATGGAGACACAAGTATTTCTGCACCATTTTTGACATACACTGCATTTTCAGGAACACAACTACCAGGGAAATTGTTTTATTTGAAACTTTACCAGAAGTCCTTTGCTATGGACTGAATTATGTCTCCCCAAAAATTCCTATGTTGAAGCCCTAACCTTCAATTACTATTTTGAGATGGGACCTTTGGGAAGTAATTAAGTTTAGTTGAGGTCATGTTGGTGGAGTCCTCCTGGTGGGATTAATATCCTTATAAGAAAAGACAAGGGAGCATATTTTCTCTCTCCACCATGTGAGGATACAGCAAGAAGGCAGTTGCCTGAAAGGCAGAAAGAGAGACCTTATCAGTGTCCAACTATGCTGGCACTGACATCTCTGACTTCCAGCCTCCAGAACTGAGATATAAATGTCTGTTGTTTAAGACACCCAGTCTATGATATTTCGTTATAGCAGCCCAAGCAGACTAAGATATCCTTCATCATTTCAGAAAATGGATGAAGAATAAATGCAAGATATCCATTTTTCTCAACTTGGTCTATAAATTTCAAGCAATCTCAATCAAACCCCAGCACGTTATTTTGTGGATACAGACAAACTTATTCTAAAGTTTATATGGAGAGGCAATTCTAAAGTTTATATGGAGAGGTAAAAGACCCAGAGTAGCCAATACACTATTAAAGGGGAAGAATTAAGTTGAAGGACTGATGCTACCCAACTTCAATACTTACTATAAAGCTACAGCAATCAGGACAGTGTGGAATTGGTGAAAGAATAGACATATATCAATGGAACAGAACACAGAGCCCAGAAACAGACCCACATAAATAGAGTCAACTGATCTTTGACAAAGGAGCAAAAGCAATACAATGGAGCAGAGATAATCTCTTCAACAAATGGTGCTGGAACAACTGGAAACCCACATGCAAAAAAATGAATGTAGATACATACTTACACCCTTCACAAAAATTGACTGAAAATGGATCACAGAACTAATTGAAAAGTGCAAAACTATAAAACTCCCAGAAGATAACATGGGAGAAAACCTAGATGACCTTGGAAATGATGGTGACTTTTTAGATATAACATCGAAGGCATGATTCATGAAATAAATAACTAATAAACTGGACTGCATTAAAATTAAAAACTGCTCTGTGAAAAACAATGTTAAAAGAATTTTTAAAAAAATTAGAAGACAAGCCACAGACTAGGAGAAAAACATTTCAAAAGACATCTGATAAAGGACTATCATCCAAAATATACAAAGAACTCTTAAAATTCAACAATAAGAAAACAAATCACCTGATTAAAAAATGGACTAAAGAGCTTAACAGATGCCTTACCAAAGAAGATACATAGGTGGAAAATAAGCATATGAAAAGGTTCTTCACAGCGTATGTCATCAAGGAAACGCAAACTAAGCAATAATGAGATACCACTATCTATCTATTAGATGACAAAAATCGAGAATACTGATAACACCAAATGCTGGTGAGGATGCGGAGCAGCAGGAACTCTCATACATTGCTGATAGGAATGCAAAATGGTACAGCTCCTTTGGAAGACAGTTTGGTGGTTTGTTATAAAACTAAACATACTCTTACCATACAATTCAGCAATCACGCTCCTTGGTAGTTACCCAAAGGAGTTAAAATGTCCACACAAAACATGCACACAGATGTTTATAGCAGCTTTGTTCATAACTGTCAAAACTTGGAAGTAAACAAGATGTCCTTCAGTAGGTAAACGGATAAAGAAACTGTGTAACATTATTATCATTATATTATTCACCACTAAAAAGTAAGTGATCAAGCCATGAAAAGACATGGAGGAACCTTAAATGCATACTACAGAGTGAAAGAAGCCAATCTGAAAAGGCTACATACTATACGATTCCAACTATGTGACATTCTGGAGAACACAAAACTGTGGAGACAGTAGAAAGATGAGTAGTTGCCAGGCCTGGGAGCAAGGGAGACGGATGACTAGGAATAACCCAGAGGATTTTTAGAGTGGTGAAAATACTCTGTATGACATTATAATGATGCACACAAACCATTACACATTTGTTTAAACCCATAGAATGGACAACAGCAAGAGTGAACTCTAATGTAAATATGGACTTGGGTGAATGTAATGCATCAATGTAGGTTCATCAATTGTAACGAAAGTATCACACTGGTGGAGGATGTTGATAATGGAGAAGGTTATGCATGTGTCGGGGCAGGGAGTAAATAAGAAGTCTCGGTACCTTTCCCTCAATTTTTCTGTGAATCTACAGTTGCTCTAAAAAAAAATAAGGCTTTTTAAAAAAGTGCCTATGAATGAAAGTAATGCCTTTTGGGTATTTGAGTTATTGATAGAACACACAAGTAGGGTTTTGCTACTTCACTTTGAATGTGAAGAATCACATTCAAAGTGATTCTTTAAAGGTGTGTAAAGAGGTAAGCACTTGACAACTTCATTATGTCTGCCAGTATAGTCCTGCCTAAGCATTTACATTTTGAAATATGTATTAATTTATTATAAATTACTTATCTTTTATATTTTCTCTTTATTACAGGCAAGGCATTATATGGATTTTTTATGAATATGAGTAGGTAGATGATATCATCTATGAAAATCATTTCAGGGTGGTGAAGGGGTCATTACAAAATATTTTCTGTGAAAAGAGACAGAACTGTTAAGGTGAGAAGCCGCTTATCTAGATTTTAGCTTCAGAACCAACTCATGGAAATTGCCTTTAATCTCAGAAGAGTCACCCTCAAATCCCAATGGTAAACTCTACTGAAAAACCCTGAAAGTAAAGGGAATCATTCACGCAGCAATAACAGTAGTGACAAAGCAATATTAAAAGACTACTGAATTTTACTGGAAAGAGTCACCAACACAAGGAAATGCAGATAAGAATTGCCCCTCTCCTGACACTGTGTGGCTGCAAGTCTTTAGGGTGAGGGATGCGTCAATTTTCTGCCTATTTGCTCCTCCACTGAGCCTGTCCTACAGCGTTAATGTTATTTTAATGTCACTTTTACTCTATAGATTTTGCAGGATAAAATCTTATTTAGTTATCACCTTTCAAACTAACTGCTGTAATTAAAGGAAATCATATATTAATTAAAGAAAACTGCTTATTCTTAGAGACTGGAGCAAAAGCAGCACCCAAGGTAAATGCCCTTGTTTAATGCAGAAGTTCCATGTAATGATTTTGTAAAATCACCTTTGAAGCTGGGTTTTAAATGCAAAGTAACATCTCTCAATGACCTACCACATTAGTTTACAGAAAAGCTGCTTCAACCATTTCTCTTTATAGGTATAAGATAAAAGCCCCTAACTTGCAGCTGGCAAGAGAAAAATCTGATCAATCCAGCAGTTATTCCAGCTACAGAATCAGATGGACTTGCTTGCTGAATTGACAACACCTTTCGCTGGGTTGACTGACGCTTTGATGGATTTGCCAGTTTGGACAGTGGGGTCCCATCCTCCAGCACCCTGCAACCATACCACCTGTTACAGGACCACAACTGACTTGACAGTGGGGTCTGGGTTTCTCAAGGCTCCTCCAGCATGCTGCAGAATGACTGAGCTTTCTATTAAAATGCTGATTCCTAGGCTCACCACAGGCTGCATCTGACTTCCTGGAATGTGGGCCCAGGAACCTGCATTTTAATCAACTTTCTAGGTTCTTCCCATACCCCTTAGAGAACTACTGGTGTAATAACCTGCTGGGGTCCCTGTCCCCAGGACCGCACTATGACTTAATGGACGGCTTCTGTGTACTTTACTCACTTGCTTTTGTAGGCCACTTCCTTCATTAAAAAAATGTTAAATGTATATTTTATGACTACATCAGTATAAAGATGAATATATTAATTGATATTTATTAAAACATTTTCTCCAACCTGAAAGTTCTATTTTCTTTCTTATTGTGAAAGAACTTGAAACACTTTCATGAGTCCCTAAAAGTATCGTGGGCCCCAGGCCCTGTGTGTGCTCTGTCTTATGGATGCATCAGCTTTACCTGCCTCGGTATCCTTTTAGTCCCCACAAGCTGGGGCTATTTTTCTTCATCTCCTGTAAAATCTCCTAACAAGATGATGAGACCTACACTGGCTTTGGGAGGGTGATCTAAAGAAACAAAAAATCAAGTGATCTAAGGAAGAGGGGATGGAGAGGGAGTTATCAGGATCTCCTTGGAAGCTTTTGAAATACAGTATGTATTCTCAAAACCCTGGTTGGGGTGAGGGTGAGAAGGTCTCAAAACACCTGAGATTGATTCCCTAGCTCCTGGTTACCTCTAGAACATCTCAGTGTCAAGTATCCTGTTACTAATCAAGCCCTACCTCTATTTTTATTAATAATTCTCTGCCAGGCACTGTGCTAAGTGCTTCACACACAACATCTCATTTCATCTTCCTAACAATATACCCCCATTTAAGAGATGAGGACACTGAGGCACAGAGAGGTCAAATCTATTGCACAGTCACACAGTGAGGAAAAGGTAAAACCGAGATTTGAACTTGAATTTCTTAGATGTCAGAGCAACCATTCTTACCCTTGCTCGCTGCTGCCCCACAGCTGTCCTCTGTTCCTTAGCCCCATTACCTAAATCCAGGTTGTGTTGTCTCCTACAGAGTCCTGCCTTGGTGACCCGCCCTCGCCCTGAAGCCAGAGACTACTCTTGACGTTACCCTCTATTCACAGGCTGGGGTCTCCACACAATGCAGCTCCAAACTGCCCTTCATGGCACCCCACCACCTGCCAGCCAGCACTACCACCTCTTGCTGGACCTCCTTGATGTCATACACCTGCTTAGGTTTTATTCAATTTATCATTCACCCATTCATTCAACTGACATTCAGTAAGTCTCTTTATACCAGCTGTCTGTGAGGCACTAGAATAGGACAATATTGGCCCTGCCCCAAGATGCTCAGGTCCTGCTGGAGGGAAAGTACAGATAATTGTAACACAGCCTGTGAAGAGCCCTGGCAGGAGGTAGGAGCCCAGTGCCATGGAGGCCCAGGGATAATGGGATAATCCTGCTGGCTCTGGCCTCTCTCTCACTACCTGGACGAGCTGGATCTGCCCCCAAGCAAAGCCCTGCCCCAGATGTCTCTTCAGGTCTGGCTCTGCCATGACCTGCCAAGCTCCACAGTTGGGAAGTTCTAGAATGGTCGGGCTGCTGATCATGTGCACACATCTTAAAGGATTACCTCTTTAAAAGTGATCTTTTAAAATCCTACGTCACTCTGTACACAGGAATTTCACTGGAACGCTCCAGAGTGGAAATCAGTACAGTCTGTCATCTCCTCAAGGGGATTTATTTAGTGAAGTACTAAAAGCCTCATTATTAAAGTGATCTCACCTTTAAGCCCATCAAGTACCCTGAACACTAAGAACAGCAGAGAAGGTTTTCCTCTATTTTGATGTTCAATGATTTAAGGTGGAAGTAATATTTCATGTTAAAACCACACAAATATTTTCATTAAACCTCTTCCACTGGGGGCACTCACAGCACTTCCTGGAATCTCTCTCTACAGCACGTCTTGGGTTTTCCAGTTACACTGCCCCACTTAAGGCCCTTCGGGACACAAGCACTGTCTCACTCACCTTGGTGTTGCCCACAGCCCCGTGCGCCTGGCACAGGAAATACTCCCCAAGTCAAAGAAGGCAAGCTGTTGGCCCCTGGGCCAGATTTTGACCACAGAAGTGGATTCTATAGCTAATACATTGTTTTTTAAAAGTTTTACAATCTCTCATCTTTAAAAATGTTCACAGAGGTCTCCAAGTTGTCTTGAAATGTATCAAAACCAGCAACGTGGACCCTGATCAACCACTGCCTGTAAGCCACTCAGGCCGAGTTCCCCCTTTCAGATGGGCTTGGTGGGTCTCCTCCCCTGACCTGCTTAACCTACTCCTGGGACCACCCTGCCCTGGAGGCATCCATGTCTGTGGCCCCGTAACCACTGCTGGTTAGAATAACTGTCGCCACATCTTGCTCTCCTCAAGCCAACCCAGGTCACCCCAAAGCAAGAGACTACTGCAAAATAATAGAGACAAACGAGCACAACTGAATGGGAACATGGGAGACCGAAATAGGATGTGAAAATAGAGCACAGGAACCCCCTGCGGAGAAAAGGTAGCTAGGATGAGTGCAGTCTGCAGCAGAAATGCCTACTTATCTCTGCATTTGGAAATGTACGAACGGGGCACGTTGAGTTTAACGAGAAGGCTTGGAAATAAGGACAGAATCTCCACAGTCTGGGCACTGGAGAGCCGCCACACAGCACCCCGCCTAACTCAGAACGAGGGGCTCCAGGCCTCTCCAGGCAGACGCAGCCCTGCACGAGTCCCCACTGCACCACACTCAGACAGGCAGGAAGTCTCCGAAGCCTGCAGTTACCAGCCCGTCCCCGCCAAACCGACTAACCTTGCCCGTTCTCTTGGCCTTGGTTAAAGCTCTCAGACGTCCGCATTTCCTCTCTCCGCGTTGTGAGACATCAGACATCGGCTGGGTTCCCCCCGGCCGGGAGCTCGAAGAGATGGCGGCTGCACGGGTTCGGCTCCCGGACTAGCGAGCGTCAGTAATGGGACGCAGGGTCAAGGGTCATTACGTACCTGCCGTCTCTCTAAACAGCTGTAACGATCTACAAAGAATGAGGCTGAGCCCACGTGAATGTCATACCGCCTAATCCGCTTCAGATGCACAGAGAACAGATTTTCACACAACAGAAGACGCACACAGACACACACACGTTGCAACTTGCTCACTCTCTGGATTTTACTATGGAATATTAAGAGTCAAGGGCTGTTGTCGTTTAGAAATTATAACTTTGCAGGTCCAGGCTACCTAAGAAAAAGTGTAGAAATTGGCATCCGTGGCGTACCATTCCGGCCCCCATGCCTTTTCCCATATTGTCTCTGCTCTTAAAACGCCCTCACCTGCCTTCCATCATCTACCAACGAAAGCAGGGTTAAAGCAGCTGTGTAATAGCTTGTACTGGCACCGTGCCTGGCCTAACCTGCAAGACCATGACGCATCCACAGGCAAGAGAGCAGAGCTTTTCAAAGACACTGTGCTAGCCAAACAAAACATCCTCTGCATTCCTGGACATACGTGTCCTCAGATCCATCCTTACCCTTCCCTGCTCTACTCTGTGTCACACGGTCCACAGCCCTGCAGCTTGCCCATGCTCCCGCATCAGCTGTTTCACATTGTTCTGCTAGTGGAAGGCTCGGATGGAATTCTGGAGAACAGGAGGGAGGGAAAAGGTCAGGCTCTTTCTCCCCACTTCTCTCTTGCTCAGGCCGCACCTCCTCTGTCATTCCACCAACCAAAGACAAGCTGCCATGGTTCCAGCCTCCTTCAGATAACTCCAGGCCCTAGACTCTGATAACGCTGCCTTCTCCATCATCCTTCTAACCTAGGAAGTGCAGTGTCTTCCAATTGTAATCTCTGAGTTAGCCTATGTCTTAGTCAGCTCAGGTTGCCATAATAAAATATCATAAACACAATGGCTTCAACAACAGAAACGTATTTCTCACAGTTCTGGAGGATAGTAAAACCAAAGTCAAAGTACTGGTCGATTTGGTTCCTGGTGAGGGTCCTCTTCCTGGCTTGCAGATGGCTGCTTTTCGCTGTGTGCTCATAGGGCCTTTCTTCTCCTTGGTCCATGTTAGAAAGAGAGAATAAGCAAACTCTCTGATGTCTCTTCTTATAACGAC
The DNA here is from genome assembly GCF_005190385.1 of Monodon monoceros. Classification (NCBI taxonomy): domain Eukaryota; kingdom Metazoa; phylum Chordata; class Mammalia; order Artiodactyla; family Monodontidae; genus Monodon; species Monodon monoceros. The sequence goes on from NW_021703772.1 coordinate 92,575,764, forward strand.
ATTAATCCCATCATGAGGGCCCAACCCTCATGAACTCATCTAAACCTAATTACCTCCCAAAGTCCCCATCTTCAAATGCTATCACATTGGCGATTAGGTCTTTAACATATGAATTTTGGAGAGACACAATTCAGTCCATAGCATCCCGTTTGGCTTCCCAGCTACCCCTTCACCTGTGCAACCAGTGTCTGTATTACATTCCCTCTTTCTGTAATACCTAGAGTGTTTTTTATTTCCCTACTTGGTAGCTAACTTTAGACCAAGCCAGTCTACAGCCGTGACGCATACTGTGTATATATTGTCATGATACTTAACTTTCATGAGACAAGCATGCCGATACACTGCTGATAGGGGAGTAAGTGCATACAACATTTCTGAAAGGCAGTTTGCCAAACTGAACAAAAGCCTTGTAATTTTCACATCATTTATCCCAGCAATTCCAAATCTAAGGGTTGATTCTAAAGAAATATTTGGATGAAAAGCCCACAGAATTATGTACAAGGATGTTTATCATGCCTTTGATTATAATAATCCAAAATTGGAAGCACTCTAAATACCTAATAATCATGTATGATTAAACAATGGTGGCACATTATGTGATGCATGATAATTAATAAATATCAGGTAATTGATTTATTGCCCCCTTATTGCAGTGGGTTTGTATGGGAGGTGACCCCACAGCCTACTCTCAAGGTTCTTCTTTCAGGGGAACCCAAATCAAAATGGTGGGATAAAAGGAAGGAAGAAGGCAAGAAGGCAATAAATCAACTACCTGATATTTATTAATTCACTGCTGTCAGCTCCCAAGAAAGAACTCTGAGCTCCTTCTACCCAGATTCCTGACTATGAGTTCCTTGTCTGAGAAAAGTGAGTGCACGTAAAGTGATCCCCATTCCTACCAGACAGGTATACCACTCTCCCCTCTGATAATATAATAATTTCTAGACATTTGGGCAAATAGCAGCTAAACTTTGATATGTGACCAAACACAGTACTGATAGGCCATGGATATCCCAAATCCATTTTTAACATTTCAGGCATCAGATGAAGGTGACACTCCACTAAACATATTGCCTCCTTTGGGTGCTTGTAGAAACCAGAGGAGTGGGGATATGAGGGTTTGGACTGGCAGTGGCGGGGAATCAACCCCATTCAGCAGCTACCCAATGTGTGGCCAGGATGCGCTGCTGCGTGGAATAAAGAAACGTCACAGGAGAGATCGCAGAGGCCACAGAGAGACGTGTGGCCACGCATCATCTGTCCTAGAGAATGACACTGAGGACTCTGGAGAGTTCTGCCGCCTTAGGGTACAAAACGTCCCAATTTACATGTTTCAGGAAACTTCATATTGCCTTTTATGTCCCATGTGTGGTAGGCATCCAATCAAACTATGATGAACTAATTTAACCAAATGATTATTGCTCTTTCCCTTTACAGTTCAGTCTTGGAGAGGGGTGGTGACGGTGCTGGCTGCCATTTATTAAATATGTGATCCCCAGCCCCCTCGTTTCACAGTTAAGGAAACAAAAACCCAGATAGATTAAGTGTCCTGCCCAAGATAAACAGCCGGCCATTGACAATGTTGGAACTTTGTCTCCCAAGCCAATATTTGTTCCATTATTCTCTGCTACTTCTACACTAATATGCAGATGAGACTTTAAACCTTGGGATTTCCATCGGCAATCTTAAGTAGGCTAAAGGGATAAAAATTATCCCTTCTCCTATAAAGGAAGGTGAGGAGTTCTCCTGGTCACTCTAAGCTTAAAAGTGTAACCCACTCAGTCTATGGTAATTTGTTATCATAGCCTAAACTGAGTAAGACACACACTAAGTGTTCAAAATTGGGTGCGTATTATACACCTCCTGACCATCTTGATTCAGACTAGGCACATTTCAAGTGCTCAATAACCACATGTAGCTAGCGGCTACCACATAGGACAGTGTGGCTCTAAGGCAATGCCACTCAAATTTTAATGTCCATAGAAGAACCTGAGCATCTTGTTAAAATGCTAGTTCTGATTCCCTAAGTCAGGGTAGATCCTGAGATTCTGGACTTCTCAGAAGCTCTCAAGTCCTGCCAATTATGATGGTTCATGAAACTACATTTTGAACAGCAAAGAACTAGAATACCCTCAGTGGTGTCCTGGCATGGGTTCATGAGATTCGACTATGTGCATCTCTTCCGTTCAGTGATGTCACATAGGGAGCTTAAAACCAGACATAGGGAGAGACTTTACACAATAGAAATTGGAAAACAACACAAATCAAGCGTTACCTTTTCTGGACAACTCCATTTCAGCAATTGTTGAACATTTACCAGCATATCACTGCTCATGGTCCAATGGGGAATCCCCAATTTCCAGCTCTTTTCTCAGTAATGCTATTATAGGTAATTTTTCTCCCCTTCTCGTCCCCCAGCTTCTCCTCCTTCTCCTTGTCCTTCTTCTTCTTCCTCTTCCTCTTCCTTTTAGCCTTTTCCTCCGCCTCTTCTTGCTCCTTCTTCTTCTCTTCTATAGTTATCTTTTTATACTTAACATCTACAGTTCATGAAATTTTTTTTTAAATACACTTTTTTTTTACACAAGAAGTATACAATGTTGAGAGATAAGGGGGCCCACTTCTAGTAAATATTATGCCTTTGTCATCTAAACAAGTCTTTTAACTCTGTTACTCACTTTTCCCACTTCTAGATTGAGCATAAACACATTTTCTCCATCTGCTTAAAATATATATTTGAAGAATAAAGTGAGATGACATCTTTGATTTTCAAGGTGACTTGACACAAATCCAAGGAAAAGAATGAAACTGATTAGCTGCTTCAGTCACCAAGAGCTCCACTGCTCTGTTGTGGCCAGGTTCTCTTCTAGGTCAGAGCTATTATTAAGGGCAGATAGAAAGTCTTCAGTTCTGAAGGGCATAGCTATCTTACTATGAATTTGCTGAACTCATATTCTTGGCCAAGACCTAGCTGTCCCTGCTGGTTAAGAAGGCCTCACTAGCCAAAACAATCTTGAAAAAAAAAGAAAAAATTATTGCATGCAATCTTCCCAATTCCAAAACTTACCACAAAGCTACCATAATCAAAACAGTGTGGCACTAGCATAAGGATGAATATACGGATCAATGAAATAGTATTAAGAGTTCAGAAATAAACCCATGTGTCTATGGCCAAATGATTCTGACACCAACACCAACACCATTCAGTGGGGAAAGAATAGTCTTTCCAAGTGATGGAGGGACAACCCAAGAGCCACAAACAAAAGAATTAAGTTGGACCCCTACCTTATACTATATACAAAAATTAACTCAAAATGGATCAAATACTTAAATGTAAGAGCTAAAACTATAAAACCCTTAGAAGAAAACAGGTGTAATTATTTCTGACCCTGGATTAGGCAACAGTTTCTTAAATATGACACCAAAAGCACAAGCAAAAAAGAAAAATAAATAAATTGCATGTCATCAAAATTAAAAACTTTTGTGCATCAAAGGATATTATCAAGAAAGTGAAAAGATAACCTAAACTATGAGAGAAAATATCCACACATTACGAATTTGATAAAGGATTCACACCCAGAATGTATAAAGGGTTCCTAAACAACAAAAATCACAATTTAATTAAAAAATGGGAAAAGGATTTGAATACACATTTCTCCAAAGATATGCAGATGGTGAATAGGCACATGAAAAGATACTCTATATCACTAATCATTCAGAAAATGCAAATCAAAACAACAATCAAACCCATTAGAATGGCTACTATCAAAAATAAACAAACAAAATAACAAGTATTGATGAGAATATATGTGAAAACACTGGATTGTACTCTTTAAAAAGGTGAATTTTTTGTTATATATATTTTCTCTCAGTAAAAATGGAAAAGTAAGAACGTATGATCCCGATAATGTCTCTGATCACATTTAATCCATTCAACAAATAGCAGCAAAACTGGGGGCTGGATTTTTGGGCTGGGTACTAACCATAAAGTGCCAGGTACAACTAACACAGTCATTGCCCTCAGGGATCTTACTTTCTTGTTTGTCCACCCATCTATCTAAGCCTCAGCATCAGCGCAGACTACTATTAAGAACAAATTAATACCACACTGCCATGACCAGGTTTATACTAGCCCAAGATATACTATAAATTGCTGTTGAGCCTCAATATTTCAAGTCATTTTGTGTGTGTGTATGTATATATTTATATATACATATTGTATTAGTTTTCTAGGACCACCATAACAAAGTATCACAAACAGTGGTAAACAGAAACTTGTCTCACAGTTCTAAAGGCGAGGAGTTCAAGAGCAAAGTGTCAGCAGGGCCATGCTCTCTCTCAAGGTGCTAGGAAAGGATCTGACCCAGGCCTCTCTCCTAGCTTCTGTTAGTTCCTTGTAGTGGCATAATTTGACTCTTCACATCATGTTTCCCCTGTGTGCATGGCTGTGTCCAATGTCCCCTTTTTATAAGGACTCCAGTCATATTGGATTGGGGGTCTACCCTACTCTAGTATGATCTTGTTTTAACTAACAGTATCTGCAACAACTCTTTGTGCAAATAAGGTCACATTCTGAGGTACTGGGAGTTAGGACTTTAACATGTGAATTTTGGAGGGACACAGTTCAACCCATAAGAAACACACACTGTGTGTGCGTGTGCTCACGTGCGCACGTCCACACAACTGCCTTCAATAGCATCTCTGAGGGATGGAAAAGGCAAGTTAGTTTGGTCCCTATGCTTCAGATAAGTCTACTGAGGCTCAGAGAGCTTAAGGGATTAGAGGAATCCAGGTCTCTAGACTCTCAGGTGGCACATTTTCTACACCTTGGAACGGCGTGTGTCTTCCAATGCCATCCCTTCTGCTGTTGCAACCATTGCCAAGCAGTCAGATTCTGGAGGGTTCTGACTTTGGCCAACACAGGTGTCCAGCTGGTGGGAAGTCCCTAAAGCATTTCCCAGACTGTGCTGACAGCATCCCGGCAGCAGAGTGGGCACTGGGATAAAAGCCTGTTCCAACACGTGGCATTCCTCCCAAGCTGCCTGATATGCCTGCCTTCTTATGCAGCTAAGAACTGTTGGCAGCTGTGGGTGCAGAAAACCAGCAAGCTGAATCCATAGGAACCACAGTGCAACATATTTCCAACCAAAGGGGCAAGTTATCCATCAACCCAATCCCACCTAAAGCTTGCTAGTTATCACATGCTGCTGTGTCTTCAAAATCATCACCAGCCCAGTGTCTAATTTACTGAGGCACCATCTCAAATCTGGTATAATCTAGTTTTCAGCTAATAGAACACCACAAAATCGTCCTCTAATCTATTCCCAAGCCAAAATCCTCCTTTTTAAAACAATACCTGAAGGGAAGAACAAGGCTATTGTCTTAAAAGACTTGAGGTACGAGGAGGTTAATTAGCTTGGCAAAAACTCAAATTAACACCCACGCCTAAGTGCCGCCTCCCAGAGATGGCTCATAGAAACATGGACAACCAGACAAGTCAGCTGAAAAGCCGAAATAGAAAAAGGGGATTTTTTGGAAAGATTCCTTAGAGGCTCTGGTAAAGACACCCTGGAGAGGAAGGCAGGAGACAGGAGGGCTGCCACTGCCTCAGCACTAGCTGCAGAGCTTCTGCTAAGTCGCTTCCCTTTTCTAGGCCTTGCTTTCCCCAGTTGTGAAATGAAAGTGCCACACTGAGAGACTACCAATGTCCCTTCTGATTCTAAAATTTTTTCTGGGAGGAAAACCAGGTAAATAAATTAGCCATATGCTCTCTAAATGAACAACAAATTCCAAAAAGATGTGTAGCTTCCATGCTGCTAAAGGCACCAAGCCCCAGGAGACACACTCTCCCACTGAGCTACCCCAAGCACTGTGGAGATAATTTCTGAAGCTGGAGAGAGAAAAATTCTGAGGCACCAAGCAGCACTGACCCTGCTTCTCCTGAGAACATGTAAGTCAGCAGCCCCCAAGCACCAAGGGTGGCTCAGATAGCATAACATGGGCTACTGGAGCATGGGGTCTCTCCAAAAGAGGATGGGAGCCTGGCATGAGGAAAGCATCACTGCAGACAAGGTGGGTCAAATGTCAACACTCACTGCCAGAAAGTTGTATGAGATTCTCACCATTAGTGACTATTCAAAGGACTGAAATCCCAGGAAGACAGGGATCACAATCAGTGATAGATATCTATTTTGGAGGTTGCATACTGGCCACCAGTAGACCAGATTTGGGCTGGTGACCTGCTTTATTTGACCTGTACAGTGTTTTCCAAAAAATTAGTTTCCAACCTTAAAAAAAGTGGGACTTCTTTACATAAAAATACAGATTTCCAGCTTCTCTTGATTAGAATATTTGGTAGCACTGGGCTTTATTCCCACTTGGCTGCCATCATCTGGGGCTGAAAATCACCTGCTCACAACAGATGGGGCTGGCTTCCCAATGTGTCACAGGCCAGTCATCAGCTTTGCTCATTTATGGTTCCTCTTCAGGCTCACTCAGGAATAAAGTTAGTGAGGCCCAGGAACATCCAATGCTGTTTGCAAAGGCAGAGGCATGGGTTTTGTCTCTGCAAACTTTTCAGTTTTCTGAGTGATAACCAGGGACCAAAGGTAGCACCATCTAAATCATAAAATTAATAGGCAAAGAAAGATACTGGGAACAGATCAAAAGAGCACCAGGAGAGGAATGACTGCACAAAAAGTGGCATATCCATACTGTGACATATTACGCAGCTATGGAAAAGAATCAGATCAGCGGCTCTCAACCAGGGACAATTATTGTCCTCCAGGGACATATGGCAATGTCTGGAGACACGTTTGGGAGGGCTAGGCACTGCTGTGATCTAGTGGGTAGTGGACAGCAATGCTGCTAAACATCCGACAATGCACAGGACAGCCCTTCCACGACAAAAAATTATCCAGCCCAAAATGTCAGTAGCACTGAGGCTCAGAAATCATGATCTAGATCCATTCTTATTTACATGATACTGAGAAGAGCAAGATGCAGAGAAGTGTATACACACCATTTTAATATGACAGACAAAAAAGTTATGCTCACGAATTTACTAAACAGCATTATGATACTACCTGCATGAAATCAGCTACTTCTGCATCTATATGCATACAAAGTTTTGTGAAACATTAGATCACCAAATGTTAACAGGAGCCATCTCAGAGTGACGGCATGCCAGGTGATTTCTACTTTCCTCCTTTTATTTCTTGGCACTGTGTGAATTGTTTTGAATGACTCTGTATTATTTACATAATCAGAAAAGCACAGTAAAAATGTTTTTCATTTTAAAAAGAATCAATAGATAATTCACACACATGACCTTTAACAATAGATTTATTGATCACCTTACCAAACCTTACTCCTGTGCCATTAACAAAGACAATCATAATTGATTGGCATCTTCCTGGTCTCCCTTCCCTTGCTTGACACTGAAAGGGCCTTCCTCACCAAGGGCCAGAAAAAGGGCATGTGGTTCTTAGTAAGAGAAGCCCAGACAGCTAGTCTATTAGTATCAGCACCCGACAGCCAGAGTCATTTGGCAATCAATGACCCACCAGCTTACAGGACCGCATCTGCTCTCCCCTCTCCTGGTCAAGTTTCTCCTGAGCGCAGAGAGTTCCCAGAGAGAGAACAGAGCCAGCGGACATGGATCCTACCCTTAATGAGTTTACACACTACTTAGGAGATGTACAAACCACACAGGGAACATGGTAAAGGTGTGGGTGCCAGGTACAAATTGAAATTGTCAAAACCCAGCTCTGCCAGGCATCAAGTCAGAGTACCTATCATATCAAGCTAAGCACTTTGTGGTTGAACGATCAGAGTTTTTTGCAATGTCAGAGGCTCCAAAGGGCTGAAGCTCAGTCAGTGCATCTGTATCTGCTGGAGTGGATACCAGAACAGGGACAAAGACTGAGCCTGGGGGCTCCTCTCAACTGCCCTTGCTTGGGTATCACAGCATCATCACCAATGGGCTGAGTGGAAAGTGGCGTGGGCTTCTCTGTCCCATCTCCCATCTCCTTGTGCACCACGTCTTATCAGTAGGCGCTGAAAACAGATTCAGTCTCCCCGCAAAAGGAGTAGGATTATGTGTATTTCTATATAATTATCTGAACGTGTGGAACTGATTTTTGTGAAAGCACGGGTATTTGTGCAAACTTTCATCAGTAAGAAGTTAAGACTATGCATATCAGTAAGGCAAGGGTTTCAGGACACATGAGACGATGCTTTGGGATCAGTGTAAGAATGTATATTTAGCAATGAATATATTATACATACTATTAAACTTCAGAGTTAAACTTCAACGTTAGCTAGAGAATTTAGTCGATGTGCTTAATGATAAAAATGAGCTTCTGAACTGTCCAACATATCAGGTATTTTGCTAGGTGCTTTGGAGTCTTCAAAACTCCAAAATCCTTGCAGAGAGAGTCACATTATCTTTTTTAATAGATGAGGAAACTGAGGCTCAAAAAAAGTTAGATATATCACCCAAGTCCACTATTAAATGTCAGAGGCATTAAATGTCAAACCCATGTCTGTATGAATCCAATGTGGTTTCCATTATATGATGCTTTCTCTCCAGTTACTCCCCATAACCCAAGATATCCCATGGGAAGGGGAGTTCACAATGTCAATCAGAAGAGCTACAATCAAAAGCTGATGTCTTCTGGAGTTTACACTTATACCAAATACTTGTCTGCCCCTTAATGAGTAATAGTCAATTAATTATATGCCACTGGATAAGTTAAGATATAATAGCAAAGCTGAATATCCATAGTGTCAATATCTGGGAGATTCACTTTAGTGAAACTAGAGATTTTTATGGCTTTGAGCACAACTAGTAGTGTTTCATTTTTCCTAAAGTATGATGAAATAGCCAATGACATTGGGGTAAATGGAAAAACCCAAAGGAAGTTATCATCAATTTCATATCTCCAGTTCATGCAGGGATCATTAATTCTACTTACTGGAGTATAAAATGATGCTTGTTATGATTGACACCTCATGTGAATTTTCTGTGATGAGCGGGTTAACATCAAATTAAAATTCCCCAAACAAATGCAACAGGCTTGTCAGTCTTAGCTGGTTTCTCTTAGACCAGCTTCTCATTAAACATAGGAATGGGTCTCCTAGGAGCCTCCAGGTCAGACTATCCTGCTTGGGTTGTGATGATTGTTTTTGCTAACTTCAGAAACAGTGTTTCTCAACAGTTTTTGTACTTTTTTTTAAAGCATATGCTCCATTTGGTGAATATAATATTCTCATGCAGTACCCCCCCTCAAAAACAATGATAATAATTGGACACTAAACCCTCCTATTGATAATTTCTTTTGCTCCAAAGATAAAGTCTATCTTCAGATTATCGGCACAAAGCAAGGCTGGTATGTCTAGCTTATTTTCTGCAGTTTTATTTAAGAAAATAACAGGGTTTGGGGCCTTTGGGGGGCTTTGTTTTAACCTTGCATCATAATAGTGACTATACTTCTCAAACTGCACACAATCCACCTGCCACTTCCTCAGAAAAATCCTGATTTTTCCCTCTAGTAGGTCTGGCACCCTGGGTGAGAATCACAGTCCTGAAGTTTAATTAACTCCAAAGACAGGAGAGGAAATTATCTAATTTCATCAGAAATTGGTATATTTTCTCTCCCACTGATGGGAAAAGAAAGTACTTTCGAAGAGAGGAGCTGCTGCTGGCCACAGAAAGAGGATGTGTGCCTTCCCTTCAGAGGAGCGATGCAGGGTTCCTCTAAAGGCTGTGGTAAGGCAGGCAGGAGAGGCGTCAGAACTCGGCCCTGTTTACCAAGGAAGCTGAGTACATGTCCAGCTTGGCACACACGTGGTGACACCCGAGGGGATGCCACAGACCCTGCTCACCCTCACTCCTTCTATGTGCTGTGGAAGCAGACCCACTCTTCATTCACAAGAGAGAAAAGATGTACAACAGGGAAAGACAAAAGAAAGAGAGGGAAATGATTTCTGGGGGAACGAAGACTTACAGAGGGGTAAGGAAGGCATCAGAGGAAAAGGAGGAGAAGGGCAGAGGAGAGCAACCGATGAAGGCATCTAAGAGTTTAGACCACAGAGAATAGGAGGCATCATCACAATGACAATTTCACAGTAACAATAACTACCATTTATTGAGCTTTTGCTGTGTGGGATGGATGCATGGATGGATGGATAGATGGATAAATAAGTATACAAATATACATACATACATTTAATTTAGTTTAACTTCATTTCACTAAACTTAATCCTAAAAGACACCTGTTCCGATCCTTCTTTTACCCTGAGGAATCCGAGACTCTCAGAGTTAGTGACTTCTCTAAGGTAGCAGAATTAGAACTTAAACCCAGTTTGTCTGGCTCCAAATTCCACGCTGTTAATTACTAGACGGCTTATTTGTAACAAATGTGAAAGAATGTGTACACTTAGTTGCCTATTTTCTTGTTCAAATTAGTCATCTCCAGACATGATACTGTTCCAGTGATATATCCACTGATGAAAATCACTTGGGGATCCACTTTTGAAACTTCCATTACAGCCTCAAGCACACTCTTTTGATTATCTTTGTTGATGACATATCCTCATGCTTTGAGAGTGGAGTTTATTTTGGGGACAGCCAAAAGTCAGTCAGAGCAAAACTGGTTAAAAACTGTGGGGGACACTGATACCATTTGACGTTTAAGCAAAAAGTATTTTGTGTGCCTTATCTACTGTTTCAGAGAAATTCCCAAAGAAGAGTTGCTAGCAGATTCTGATCCATGGCCCCATCACTGCAGTAAACACAGAGACCTAAGATAGCCCCTTCAAAGCTCAACATTATACTGGTATATTTGTCAAAACACCATTCTCGTGACAATAAAATCATATCTTAGTCATTCTTCAGATAAAAGCAATCTGATCTTGCTTTAACTACTGATAAATGAAATGTTCCAGGGACTTCCCTAGCAGTCCAGTGGTTAGGGTTCCACGCTTCCACTGCAGGGGTCACAGGTTCCATCCCTGGTCAGGGAACTAAGATCCTGCATGCTGTGCAGTGCAGCATAAATGAATGAATGAATGAATAAATACATAAATAAATAGAAATGTTCCATTAAAAAAAAAAAACAGGTAAGCACCTAATAGTCTTTGATGTTGATGCTGTTAAAGCATCTTGTGCCTGAATTTGCGGAAAAGTCCAAAGAGAAATGATAATGCTCTTGGGGCATTATGGCCTTTAAAATTCAAACTTCTGATCATGGATGACTAGATATCTGGGATGGGGTGGCCTGCCCATCTCCTGCCCTGCGACTGACTAATCTTTGAACATCTAAACAGGGCTGCCTCTCATACATTTGAAAAATGGCATCATATTTGGTCTGGAGAGCTTCCTCTCCTGTTCATGGTCCATGGAACAGGTGCTCTCCTCTGAATGGTTGCTGTTCTTCTCAAGAGCTGCCAATTTTAATTACAGCGATGCACTGGAGGAATGCTGGAATGTCACATGGAAAGAAAATTACTGGGCAGCTCCCTTTTTTCCATTAGAATTTCAGCAAAGCGAGTAAGGCAAGGGCAGACAGGATAATGAAGGGGTTGCATGGGGATTTATTTCATTTTCATTTTTCCTTTGAGATGGTGTTAATAAAATTAGCAGTGTTCCAATAACAGCAAGGATTATAAAAGATACATGTATCAACAATGTGCAATTTCCCTACAGGAATGTATAATAAAACTTTTCAAATGCAAATCTCCCATCAGCGAACATATAGAGGTGCAAGATAAACAAGGGGAAAAAAAATGACATTAAGCTAATTCTCAGTCATCTCTGACAACTAGAAGGATTAAAACTTTTTAAGTTGACTGACAAATCTCCCAAACAATTTTAAGCTTTCATTCAGTTTTTGCTCTGTCAAGTCTTTAGCCAAAGCTCCTTACAAGGAATCATGCTAATTCTTTTAAATTTTAGGGACTGGGTTAAAATCAATGCTTTCCCACTGCCTAGCACACAAAGCCAAAAATCCTCTTACAAGTCCTTCTACAGTCAGGTCCTATCCAACAATCAAAGTAATCTAGCCCACTCTGCCCCAAAGTCATCTCTCCTGTTTGTCCATCAAAAATCCCCAGCTAAAAACTGGTCCCTTCAAGGTCTATGACGCTCTACTCCCCTTTATCTTATTTCTGCTCAAACCGTCCTTATCCTTTGAAGCCTTTACAACTCAGATGCTGCCTCTTCTCAGCTTTGCCCTTCCCTTCTAGGTCTTACCAACCTCTTACCACTCTCATGTAGTCTGAACCACCAACTCACAACCTGACACTAAGCCATTTGAATGGATCACAATTTTTCATGCATACCACCTCCCTAGGGGAACAGCAAGCTTCCATGTAGCAGAGACAGTACTGGGCACATGCACAGGATAAGCATCTGTTGACTGCATGACAGACTCTATGGCCCTATGCCTCCTCCTGTGGAGATGCAAACAGGTCAAGAGGCAGAGAGAGACAAGAGAAAGGAAAAGGAGAGGCAAGGGATCTGGATACTCCAGACACTGGACAATCAAGTGAACAATGATCTAAATAATCCAGACTTTACTTCCTATATAAAGGGAAAATATACGGATGACCAATGCAATTTACATGAAAACTGTTTTGAGAGCTATGGTGATTTATTAAATGTTGATTCAGCAAATCTAATATGAAGGGTACTTCCAGGAAGAGCAGGTAAGTAGACATAAGATATTTCCTAAAATCAAATGCTAAAATCATAAACATGCTAAAGAAAATTTCTCCCCCAAATCACTCTCAACTCAAAATGGTAGATTAAATTTATTACTGAGGTATTCAGACATGCTAATGACGTTGAATGTCCCTGCTGGTAATAAATGAAAACACTGAAATCTTCCAGGAACGTGATGAGTGCCGTTTTCACATGATCATCTGAAGCCGCCACCTGTCGTTCAAAAGGCTAGAGCTGCACTGAATCCTTCGTGTAAAACCCAAGGAGGTGCTGCCATGGCAAGAACGAGGCTAGTGCTTCTATCGAGCCAAAGCAATAACAATTACTTGAAAATGCCAAGTATCACAGTAGAAAGCTGAACTGGTGCTAATCTGGAGATGCCAAGACCCGTGGCGTTTTATGTGATGAAACGGTGTCCATCTCACTGAAGTAAACCCCGTGACCACAGCACAGAACCATTTCTCACCTAGTTCTTTTTACGGCAGCAAAGTGTCATGAACACAGAGGCTGAGATTCAGCCTCAGGTAAGTCACCAACAGCGCTTCTATAGCTGGAATGGTGGCAGGCCAACAACCTTTTTCATCTTTTACTTGAACTTTTTACTCAACAATATTTCTGAAAGGCTTGGGATGGTTGTCCATTTCAACATGTTAAAAGACAGGCTTTTCGGAGATTAAGTACCCAAACAGTATAAGATGTATGCCTCTAACCCATTCCCATGCCACAAAAACAAGCTTCTATGTATTTGTTTGAAAAACATACGAAAATAGAGAAGAAAGACACAGACCTCGAAAAATACTTTTAAGCTTCTTCTACATGAAAAACACATTTAAGGAATGGTGACCAATCATTTCTATGATCCCTTGTGCATGCAACAAATATTTGCTGAGCATCTGCTATGTTCCAAGCCCTGTGAATGAGACAGACCCCACCCCTGCCTTCATACAGCTTACAACCAATAGGTATACATCAATCAAATATTAGTTAGATTTGTGCTACTACAAAGTGCATTTTGTAGAGGCTTAAAGCAAGTGATCTCGAGTAGCTGGAGTGATGGGGAAGATTCTATGGCAGAAGTCATGTCTAAGCTGAATTTTTAAGTTGACTAGGAGTTGCCTAGGTGAAGGGGAGAAGGGAAGATAGGAAAGAGTTCCTAGTAGAGAAAAGTACATCTGTCAGGGACCAAAAACAGGAAAGAGATTGGCATGTTGCTGAAGGAGAGCCAGCCTGGCTGGAGAGGAGAGACTGAATAGGACGAAGCTGGGGGAAGCAAGGAGGAGTAGGGTCATGCAGATAATTGAAAGCCACGTTGAGGATACAGAGCTTTAAACCACAAAATGTTTTAGGCCAAGGATGGACATCAACAGTTTGTATTGTTAATGAGCACACAGGTTGCTTTAGGGAGACTGTGTTAAGGGTAGGTAGGGAGCAGTATTAGCAGCAAGGACACTAAGAGGCTCTTGCAATAGTCTGAGAGAGAAATAGCTTGTCCTAGGCTGATGGGAAGAAGAAAACAGATTCAAGAGATATTTAGGGAGAAGAAATAATATTTAGGGAGAGAGAGGAAGCAAAATGGGCTCAGAGGTTACTGGCCTGAGGAAATAGGCAGAAGCACCTACTGAGGGATGGGTGAGTACAGGTTACAATACTGAACATCAGACTTGGTGTCTTGCAAACAAGACATGTTCTTAGCTCAGTTAGAGTTCAAAATGCATTGATAAACTTAGAAACTTCTCCAACAATCATGGAACTACATAGCTTCAGAGCAATAAAGAATTATGCAGATCTTTGAACTAAAATAGCAAATCTATGGGAACCAGCCATCCCCAATTTGAAGGGAGAATATTAGTCCTAGCAATTTCTGAATTATTACTGGCATCATTAATACTTTCAGAAACAAGGGATTTATCCACTTGTGTCCTCAACACTTGTCCCAAGGTCTTTTTAAATGTCGAATTCACACTGAATGCCGTGTTCCGGAGCAAACAAATCCATCAGTTGCCACAGAATTTATGTTACGGTTTTCAGAAAGCTTGTGGGAATGCCAGAGGTCTTTTGAATTTTTTCATTGAACAGAGAACCCTGGAGTTTGTATTGATTGAACAAGATCAAGCAGAAAGGTTTCATTTCCCCCAAGAGTCTACTGTGTCATATTTCTCAAAAGATAATTCACTTAATTATTTTAGCCCTGGTAAAAAGTAAGGGACAATAGCAATTTTAACTTGATTATTCTTAAACAATTCTATCACATAAAAATTATCAACCCCTGAAGCTCTTGGGATACACATTTAATAGTGGCCCAGGCCTGTCATCAAACCAGACAACTTCCCACCTTCTGCGGCCACCCTTGCTCAGCACTTTTTATTTTTTAATGTTTCAACTCCAAATAGCACTGCCAAATCTCTCCCTTCTCTGATATAATCTCTATATGATTTCAATGAACATTTTCTCCTGGGCCTATTATAAATAACACAAGGGAACAGCTGCGGAAGAGAAATGGGCATTTTATAGCAGGTGATTTGGGAATTCAGAGAAACACAAAAATTCTGGGCAGAGAGAAGTGCAAACACAGAAGAGGGTTTAGAATCATAGGACAGGACTCACTATATACGGCCTTGATGTCCCTGTGGTACATAATTTCCTAGTAAAGGAGTTTAATAAATCCAAGCCAGATTGATAGGGGGTGGGTTCTCTGCAACTAGGAGATATATCTCATTGGCCCAAAGACTCCATACCTTTGAGGAAAGAAAGGGGGTGTCTGTCACTGCATTCCTGTGGAGCCATGGAGACCAACAGGACAGCAGACACCAAAAAACTCTGTTCAATGGAATAAATACGAGGACATTCCCCCTGCCATGAGCCAGTATGACTGTTTATGTGCCTGAAATTAGTTATTTGGAGGTTGCATGCTCTCTTCTCCCAGTATTCTGGGTTAGGGTTAGGGTTAGGGTTAGGGTTAGGAATCAAGCACTCGGTTTTCAGAGGCAATCAGAAAGGATATTGAGGTGTTCAAAAATTTCTTTTCTTAATAAAGAGATTTAAAAAGCAATTATTTGTCCACAATTCAGCCATTTGGCAACTAAATCGTTCCTCAGCCCCACAAGGACCAAAGACGCCTGATTCCAATTAACTCAGAGGCATTACATTGCCCAAAAGAGCTAAGGAGATAAAGCTCTGCTTTGCCTTGATTTCTGTCCCTCAACAGTCATCTCTTCTTAGTTTGAGGTCAGTGGCTCTAATATAGAGACTGGGGCCCACCTAGGATTTGAAGCCCTAGTATGGGGGAATTTAGAATCAAACCCCTAGTTTTGGTTCTGGTAACAGAATCCTAGCTGACCCACCTCAATAACTTGTCCAGGTCCCAGGTCCTGTGGCACCAGGACCCTGTGTTGCCATCGTAAAAGACCTCACTTAACCCTTTCCCCACCAATGACAGCATCTTGACTGCTACCCAGTGTGTGGTTGACACAAGGGGACAGTGGGTTGATGGGAATATATCAATATCCACAACGAGAGAATGTTTCACTCTACAGATATTTACTGAGTACCTCGATGTGCAGGCTCTGTTCCAGAGAGTATGGGCATATCTGTGATAGTCATGGACTTGTATTCTCATGGGCAAGATAGACAGCAAACAGATGTAGAGTTCCTTTAATGGCAAAGACAGAAACTCAGAGATGGCACATAAAAGGAAGCAATATGACAGACTCCACATGGAAATGTGACCCCCAAAGCCCACACAGGACTGTGCAGTCCTGGTGAGCCCACCCATGAGAAGTACGGATTCCAGCAGGTACAAAATGGCCTCCTTTGCCATTTACATGCCATCCAGACGGTTCCATGGGCTCCCAGCCCGGCTCCTTAACAGGGGCCAGTGGAACGAACTACTTGTGTGAACTGTGGGACAAAAGAAATCAAAATTCAATTTTCCAGGCCTGGCGTTCCTTACCAGAACCTAATCTCAAACCTGCTCCTAAAATAAAGGAATTTCTTAATATCCTTTCTGCAATCACCTACAGGAGACACGCAGGGACAGAAAACCGGGAGTCATCTTGTGTGAAAGCATTTTCCACTGAATATTGCTATGATTATTTCACCTTGGAAATAATATCATTCAGTTTACAGTTAGATACTGAGTTTCTGATTTGGTTTAAAACATAAAAGGAATCAGAGAAAGTGTGCACGAATCAATGAGACCCAGCTAGAAACAGATTTCGATTTCTAGTTTGGGCCAAAGGCTTTATTGGATAAGGTAAACTGGTGAAGAAGATAATAATTAGATAACCATTCTTCTGTCTTGGGAAAAGATAGGCTTAAGAAAGAGTTTACTTTTGCTTCTGAGGAGGGGTTGACCAGTCCTGTTTTTTTTTTTTTTTTTTTTCCGCGGTACGCGGGCCTCTCACTACTGTGGCCTCTCCCGTTGCGGAGCACAGGCTCCGGACGCGCAGGCTCAGCGGCCATGGCTCACGGGCCCAGCCGCTCCGCGGCATGTGGGATCTTCCCGGACCGGGGCACGAACCCGTGTCCCCTGCATCGGCAGGCAGACTCTCAACCACTGCGCCACCAGGGAAGCCCGACCAGTCCTGTTTTGAAGAGAATTGATTGATCATCACGGAGCAAGCCTATGGAGATGACATACGCCATCCATCCTTTTCAGATGGTACTCTGAGACTACGACAGCTCCCCTAAGTTCTTCCTTAAACAGGAGATTGTCAGGAGCCCAGAGCAGACAAACACTGGCCCAGAAGAAGTCACATCTTCCACTGGTCACATGCATTCTTAGGGCGAAAAGCTCAAACTGTAAAAGTTTTCTTTCCTAGACCAGGAGCGGGAGACAGTGACAAGTGGAAGGTTTGTGCCACTTTCTAGTTTCGAAACAATTCAGCCTCCCTTCCTTGGTGAAATGTCTAATGTCAGGAGTGCTCAATTTGTTCAATATGTGGGGCTAAGTTACATGTAGGCCGCAGCCCCCACGAACCCTGCACTGTGGCTTGATCCCTGTCTCCTCAGACAATCTCACCTGCCTGCCTCAATATCGTACATTGGCCCCCAGAAGCCCCATGACAGGACAGCGTGTCTGTTAGCGCCTCTGGCCTGAGCACCTCCGGCCTGCGCACAGATGCTCAGAACACTGACTTCTACCTTCTGGGTTGGGCTTTTCCCAGCACATGATGTGGATCTCACTTTGCATCTGCTCCCACCCAGTGATGTGTCCGTTCCCTTGTCGCTTCCCCACTTGGAATGTCCCGGTCCAAGTCCAGTGCTCTTACCTATGTCCAAATAGGTCACAATATGACAAGAGTGATTTATGCCCTTTTTGTAAACATGATTAGGACTGTAACATTCAGTCCATCTGAATTCCTGTAGCCCTTACTATCTATCCAACTCATTTGGTAACTTGCATATATTAGCCATACTATTTTCTTTCCATATGTGTGTATATATGTACACATAAGCACACTTCCTCTCCAACTAGATTTCATGCTTCTTAAGAGCAGGGACCACAATTCATGTTCTGCATTCTCAGCATCTTACACAATACCTCCCATTTGTAAGTACAGTGAAATATTTATCACCGGAGTGACAATGATAAAGATTTGTCCAAGACGATCTTAATAATCTCGGTGCCTAAGAAGCACTGAGACAGCTGTACCTGCCCATGAGCAGACTACACAAATGAGAGGAAGAAGATCAACCCCTGAGTGTGCTCAATCAATAGGGTAAGCATCAGACAAAAATCAGCTTTGTCTATTTGGAGCAGGACCTGCAACAAGATCAAGAATATCTCTGGATTTTTGGCTGAAGTGATACCTCAAAGAACAGCCCATGCTCTTGTAAGGGATCTCCATTAAACAAATCACCAGATGAACCAACACAGTCCAATCGCTCTCCAAAACACGGTGGCTGATGCCCATGGCACAATCCAGGCATGTGGCTAAGAGGCCACTTGTAGAAGCCCTCATGCCTTTGGGCCTACCTGTTGTATCCTGTGCCGACCAAGAGCATGTTGAATTCATTCCTTAGCCTGTTAACAGTTTTATTTATTTATTTTTGTAACATCTTTATTGGAGTATAATTGCTTTACAATGGTGTGTTAGTTTCTGCTTTATAACAAAGTGAATCAGTTACACATATACATATGTCCCCATATCTCTTCCCTCTCGCGTCTGCCTCACTCCCACCCTCCCTATCCCATGCCTCTAGGTGGTCACAAATCACCGAGCTGATCTCCCTGTGCTATGTGGCTGCTTCCCACTAGCTATCTACCTTACGTTTGGTAGTGTATATATGTCCATGCCACTCTCTCGCTTTGTCCCAGCTTACCCTTCCCCCTCCCCATATCCTCAAGTCCATTCTCTAGTAGGTCTGTGTCTTTATTCCTGTCTTACCCCTAGGTTCTTCATGACATTTTCTTTTCTTAAATTTCATATATATGTGTTAGCATACGGTATTTGTCTTTCTCTTTCTGACTTACTTTACTCTGTATGACAGACTCTAGGTCTATCCACCTCATTACAAATAGCTCAGTTTCGTTTCTTTTTATGGCTGAGTAATATTCCATTGTATATATGTGCCACATCTTCTTTATCCATTCATCCAATGGTGGACACTTAGGTTGTTTACATCTCCTGGCTATTGTAAATACAGCTGCAGTGAACATTTTGGTAAATGACTTTTTGAATTATGGTTTTCTCAGGGTATATGCCCGGTAGTGGGATTGCAGGGTCATATGGTAGTTCTATTTGTAGTTTTCTAAGGAATCTCCAAACTGTTCTCCATAGTGGCTGTACCAATTCACATTCCCACCAGCAGTGCAAGAGTGTTTCCTTTTCTCCACACCCTCTCCAGCATTTATTGTTTCTAGATTTTTTGATGATGGCCATTCTGACTGGTGTGACATGATATCTCCTTATAGTTTTGAGTTGCAATTCTCTAATGAATAATGATGTTGAGCATTCTTTCATGTGTTTGTTGGCAGTCTGTATATCGTCTTTGGAGAAATGTCTGTTTAGGTCTTCTGCCCATTTTTGGATTGGGTTGTGTTTTTGTTATTGAGCTGCATGAGCTGCTTATAAATTTTGGAGATTAATCCTTTGTCAGTTGCTTCTTTGGAAATATTTTCTCCCATTCTGAGGGTTGTCTTTTCAACTTGTTTATGGTTTCCTTTGCTGTGAAAAAGCTTTGAAGTTTCATTAGGTCCCATTTGTTTATTTTTGTTTTTATTTCCATTTCTCTGGATGGTGGGTCAAAAAGGATCTTGCTGTGATTTATGTCATAGAGTGTTCTGCCTATGTTTTCCTCTAAGAGTTTGATAGTTTCTGGCCTTACATTTAGGTCTTTAATCCATTTTGAGCTTATTTCTGTGTATGGTGTTAGGGAGTAATCTAATCTCATACTTTTACATGTACCTGTCCAGTTTTCCCAGCACCACTTGTTGAAGAGGCTGTCCTTTCTCCACTGTACATTCCTGCCTCCTTTATCAAAGATAAGGTGACCATATGTGCGTGGGTTTATCTCTGGGCTTTCTATCCTGTCCCATTGATCTATATTTCTGTCTTTGTGCCAGTACCATACTGTCTTGATTACTGTAGCTTTCTAGTATAGTCTGATGTCTGGGAGCCTGACTCCTCCAGCTCCGTTTTTCGTTTTCAAGATTGCTTTGGCTATTCGGGGTCTTTTGTGTTTCCATTCAAATTGTGAAATTTTTTGTTCTAGTTCTGTGAAAAATGCCAGTGGTAGTTTGATAGGGATTGCATTGAATGTGTAGATTGCTTTGGGTAGTACAGTCATTTTCACAATGTTGATTCTTCCAATCCAAGAACATGGTATATCTCTCCATCTATTTGTATCATCTTTAATTTCTTTCATCAGTGTCTTATAATTTTCTGTGTACAGGTCTTTTGTCTCCTTAGGTAGGTTTATTCCTAGGTATTCTATTCTTTTTGTTGCAGTGGTAAATGGGAGTGTTTTCTTGATTTCACTTTCAGATTTTTCATCACTAGTGTATAGGAATGCCAGAGATTTCTGTACATTAATTTTGTATCCTGCTACTTTACCAAATTCATTGATTAGCTCTAGTAGTTTTCTGGTAGCATCTTTAGGATTCTGTATGTGCAGTATCATGTCATCTGCAAACAGTGACAGCTTTACTTCTTCTTTTCTGATATGGATTCCTTTTATTTCCTTTTCTTCTATGATTGCTGTGACTAAAACTTCCAAAACTATGTTGAATAAGAGTGGTGAGAGTGGGCAACTTTGCCTTGTTCCTGATATTGGTGGAAACGCTTTCAGTTTTTCACCACTGAGGATGATGTTGGCTGTGGGTTTGTCATATATGGCCTTTATTATGTTGAGGAAAGTTCCCTCTATGCCTACTTTCTGCAGGGTTTTTATCATACAGTGGTGTTGAATTTTGTCGAAAGCTTTCTCTGCATCTATTGAGATGATCATATGGTTTTTCTCCTTCAATTTGTTAATATGGTGTATCACGTTGATTGATTTGCGTATACTGAAGAATCCTTGCATTCCTGGAATAAACACCACTTGATCATGGTGTATGATCCTTTTAATGTGCTGTTGAATTCTGTTTGCTAGTATTTTGTTGAGGATTTTTGCATCTATGTTCATCAGTGATATTGGCCTGTAGTTTTCTTTCTTTGTGACATCCTTGTCTGGTTTTGGTATCAGGGTGATGGTGGCCTTATAGAATGAGTTTGGGCGTGTTTCTCCCTCTGCTATATTTTGGAAGAGTTTGAGAAGGATAGGTGTTAGCTCTTCTCTAAATGTTTGATAGAATTCACCTTCAAAGCCATCTGGTCCTGGGCTTCTGTTTGTTGGAAGATTTTTAATCACAGTTTCAATTTCAGTGCTTGTGGTTGGTGTGTTCATATTTTCTATTTCTTCCTGATTCAGTCTTGGCAGGTTGTGCTTTTCTAAGAATTCGTCCATTTCTTCCAGGTTGTCCATTTTACTGGCATAGAGTTGCTTGTAGTAATCTCTCATGATCTTTTGTATTTCTGCAGTGTCAGTTGTTACTTCTCCTTTTTCATTTCTAATTCTATTGATTTGAGTCTTCTCCCTTTTTTTCTTGATGAGTCTGGCTAATGGTTTATCAATTTTGTTTGCCTTATGTATTGAGGTGCTCCTATGTTGGGTGCATAAATATTTACAATTGTTATATCTTCTTCTTGGATTGATCCCTTGATCATTATGTAGTGTCCTTCTTTGTCTCTTCTAGTAGTCTTTACTTTAAAGTCTATTTTGTCTGATATGAGAATTCTACTCCAGCTTTCTTTTGGTTTCCATTTGCATGGAATATCTTTTTCCATCCCCTCACTTTCAGTCTGTATGTGTCTCTAGGTCTGAAGTGGGTCTCTTGTAGACAGCATATATATGGGTCTTGTTTTTGTATCCATTCAGCCAGTCTGTGTCTTTTGGTGGGAGCATTTAATCCATTTACATTTAAGGTAATTAACGATATGTATGTTCCTATTCCTATTTTCTTAATTGTTTTGGGTTTGTTATTGTAGGTCTTTTCCTTCTCTTGTGTTTCTTGCCTAGAGAAGGTCCTTTAGCATTTGTTGTAAAGCTGGTTTGGTGGTGCTGAACTCTCTCAGCTTTTGCTTGTCTGTAAAGGTTTTAATTTCTCCATCAAATCAGAATGAGATCCTTGCTGGGTAGAGTAACCTTGGTTGCAGGTTTTTCTCCTTCATCACTTTAAACATGTCCTGCCAGTCCCTTCTGGCTTGCAGAGTTTCTGCTGAAAGATCAGCTGTTAACCTTATAGGGATTCTCTTGTGTGTTATTTTTCCCTTGCTGCTTTTAATGTGTTTTCTTTGTATTTAATTTTTGACAGTTTGATTAATATGTGTCTTGGCGTGTTTCTCCTTGGATTTTTCCTGTATGCAACTCTCTGTGCTTGTTGCACTTGATTAACTATTTCCTTTCCCATATTAGGGAAGTTTTCAACTATAATCTCTTCAAATATTTTCTCAGTCCCTTTCTTTTTCACTTCTTCTTCTGGAACCCCTATAATTCGAACGCTAGTGCATTTAATGTTGTCCCACAGGCCTCTGAGACTGTCCTCAGTTCTTTTCGTTCCTTTTTCTTTATTCTGCTCTGCAGTAGTTTTTTCCACTATTTTATCTCCCAGGTCACTTATCCGTTCTTCTGCCTCAGTTATTCTGCTATTGATCCCATCTGGAGTATTTTTAATTTCATTTATTGTGTTGTTCATCATTGCTTCTTTCATCTTTAGTTCTTCTAGGTCCTTGTTAAATGTTTCTTGCATTTTGTCTATTCTATTTCAAAGATTTTGGATCATGTTTACTATCATTATTCTGAATTCTTTTTCAGGTAGACTGCCTATTTCCTCTTCATTTGTTAGGACTGGTGTGTTTTTATCTTGCTCCTTCATCTGCTGTGTGTTTTTCTGTCTTCTCATTTTGCTTATCTTACTGTGTTTGGGGTCTCCTTTTTGCAGGCTGCAGGTTCGAAGTTCTCGTTGTTTTTGGTGTCTGTCCCCAGTGGCTAAAGTTGTTTTAGTGGGTTGTATAGGCTTTCTGGTGGAGGGGACTAGTGCCTGTGTTCTGGTGGATGAGGCTGGATCTTGTCTTTCTGGTGGGCAGGTCCACGTCTGGTCGTATGTTTTGAGGTGTCCATGGACTTATTATGATTTTAGGCAGCCTCTCTTCTAATGGGTGGGGTTGTGTTCCTGTTTTGCTAGTTGTTTGGCATAGGGTGTCCAGCACTGTAGCTTGCTGGTCATTGAGTGAAGCTGGGTGCTGGTGTTGAGATGGAGATCTCTGGGAGATTTTCGCCATTTGATATTATGTGGAGCTGGGAGGTCTCTTGTGGGCCAGTGTACTGAAGTTGGCTCTCCCACCTCAGAGGCACAGCCCTGATGCCTAGCTGGAGTACCAAGAGCCTTTCATCCACACGGCTCAGAATAAAAGGGAGAAAAAGGAGAGAGGGAGAGAGAGACAGAGAGAGAGGGAGGGAGGGAGGGAGGAAGGGAGGGAGGGAGGGAGAGAGAAAGAAAGGAAAGAAAGAAAGAAAGAGGAAAGAGGATAAAATAAAGTAGGATAAAGTAAAATAAAGTAAGATAAAATAAAATAAAGTTATTAAAATAAAAAATAATTATTAAGAAAAAAAATTTTTTAAAGAAAAAAAAAAGCAGATGGATAGAACCCTAGGACAAATGGTGATAGCAAAGCTATACAGACAAAATCTCACACAGAAGAATACACATACACACTCACAAAAAGAGGAAAAGGGGAAAAAATAATAAATCTTGCTCTCAAAGTCCACCTCCTCAATTTGGGATGATTCGTTGTCTATTCATGTATTCCACAGATGCAGGGTACATCAAGTTGATTGTGGAGCTTTAATCCGCTGCTCCTGAGGCTGCTGGGAGAGATTTCCCTTTCTCTTCTTTGTTCACATAGCTCTCGGGGCTCAGCTTTGGATTTGGCCCCACCTCTGCGTGTAGGTCGCCGGAGGGCATCTGTTCTTCGCTCAGACAGGACGGGTTAAAGGAGCCACTGATTCGGGGGATCTGGCTCACTCAGGCTGGGGGGAGGGAGGGGTACGGATGCGGGGCGAGACTGCGGTGACAGAGGCCGGCGTGACATTGCACCAGCCTGAGGCGCACCATGTGTTCTCCCGGGGAAGTTGTCCCTGGATCACGGGACCCTGGCAGTGGCGGGCTGCACAGGCTCCCCGGGAAGGGGATGTGGATAGTGACCTGTGTTCGCACACAAGCTTCTTGGTGGCGGCAGCAGCAGCCTTAGCGTCTCATGCCCGTCTCTGGGGTCCGTACTTTTAGCCGCGGCTCACGCCCGTCTCTGGAGCTCGTTTAAGCAGCACTCTTAATCCCCTCTCCTCAGGCACCAGGAAACAAAGAGGGAAGAAAAAGTCTCTTGCCTCTTCGGCAGGTCCAGACTTTTCCCCGGACTCCCTCCCGGCTAGCCATGGCGTACTAACCCCCTGCAGACTGTGTTCACGCCGCCCACCCCAGTCCTCTCCCTGCGCTCCGACCGAAGCCCGAGCCTCAACTCCCAGCCCCGCCCACCCCGGTGGGTGAGCAGACAAGCCTCTCGGGCTGGTGAGTGCCGGTCGGCCCCGATCCTCTGTGCGGGGATCTCCCCGCCTTGCCCCCCGCACCCCTGTTGCTGCGCTCTCCTCCGCGGCTCCGAAGCTTCCTCCTCCGCCACCCACAGTCTCCACCCACGACGGGGCTTCCTAGTGTGTGGAAACCTTTCCTCCTTCACAGCTCCATCCCACTGGTGCAGGTCTCTTCCCTATTGTCTCTGTTTATTCTCTTTTCTTTTGCCCTACCCAGGTACGTGGGGAGTTTCTTGCATTTTGGGAGGTCTGAGGTCTTCTGCCAGCGTTCAGTAGGTGTTCTGTAGGAGGTGTTCCACGTGTAGATGTATTTCTGATGTATCTGTGGGGAGGAAGGTGATCTCTGCATCTTACTCTTCTGCCATCTTCCCGATTCCCCCCTCCAGCACCACTTATTGAAGAGGCTGTCTTTTTTCCACTGTATATTCTTGCCTCCTTTAGCAAAGATAAGGTGACTATATGTGCATGGGTTTATCTCTGGGCTTTCTATCCTGTTCCATTGATCTATATTTCTGTTTTTGTGCCAGTACCATACTGTATTGATTACTGTAGCTTTGTATTATAGTCTGAAGTCAGGGAGCCTGATTCATCCAGCTCTGTTTTTCTTTCTCAAGACTGCTTTGGCTTCGGAGTCTTTTGTGTTTCCGTACAAATTGTCAAGTTTTTTGTTCTAGTTCTGTGAAAAATGCCAGTGGTACTTTGATAGGGATTGCAATGAATCTGTAGATTGCTTTGCTGTTAACAGTTTTAAATGCTATGGAAATTATATAACTAAATATAAACATTGATGAAATATGAGTTACAAAAGAGAGTTAATTCTATGAAAATTAGGTTGAAAACTATAGAAAGATTCTCAAGCTGTGTTTAATTAGATGAAGTTGAACACAGACACAGAACTACTAGAGAATGGACTTAAGGACACAGGGCGGGGGAAGGGTAAGCTGAGACGAAGTGATAGAGTGGCGTGGACTTATATATACTACCAAATGTAAAATAGATAACTAGTGGGAAGCAGCGGGAAGCAGCCGCATAGCACAAGGAGATCAGCTCGGTGCTTTGTGACTGCCTGGAGGGGTGGGATAGGGAGGGTGGGAGGGAGGGAGATGCAAGAGGGAGGGGATATGGGGATATATGTATATGTATAGCTGATTCACTTTGTTATAAAGCAGAAACTAACATACCATTGTAAAGCAAAAAAAAAAAAAAAAAGCCTAGTGAAATTACTATAAATATCCAGGATTCTGTGCTCAGACTGCTTTGCAACGATCTAGGTTTCCCCTCCCCCTTGAGAAAGTATGTGTATGGAAGAATAAGGCCTTGAACCTCAGTCAAAAGATTGAGAAAGAAATATGCATTCACAAGTTTTTCTTTTTCTATTTTTTTCTTTTTGGCTGCGTTGGGTCTTCGTTGCTGCGCACGGGCTTTCTCTAGTTGTGGTGAGTGGGGGCTACTCTTCGTTGCGGTGCACGGGCTTCTCACTGTGGTGGCTTCTCTTGTTGCAGAGCATGGGTCTAGGTGCGTGGGCTCAGTAGTTGTGGCACACGGGCTTAGTTGCTCCGTGGCCTGTGGTATCTTCCCAACCAGGGCGCGAACCTGTGTCCCCTACACTGGCAGGCGGATTCTTAACCACTGCACCATCAGGAAAGTCCCCCATTCACAGGTTTCTAGACTGAAATAAAATGTTTGAGCTGTGCGTGCATCATTTTTTTCAAATGCTCTTTTTTTTTTTTTTTTTTTTTTTTTTTTGCGGGCCGGGCCCCTCTCACTGTTGTGGCCTCTCCTGTTGTGGAGCTCAGGCTCCGGACGCACAGGTTCAGCGGCCATGGCTCACGGACCCAGCCGCTCCGTGGCATGTGGGATCTTCCTGGACCGGGGCACTAACCCGCGTCCCCTGCATCGGCAGGCGGACTCCCAACCACTGCGCCACCAGGGAAGCCCTCAGATGCCCATTTTTAACCGGTCCTTACATTAAAACAACTACCAGTTCTGTCACATCAGATAAGAAGGCTCTTACCATCCACTCACCCCTACTTAACTCCCAGAACCCAACTGAGAAATTGCTCAGAACTCAGGAAGCCAGAAGCAGCAGGAGCTGTCACCCAAATTGTGATTGCAAAAATACAAGAGAGAGTCACTGCTGGGGATTTTCTTCTGTTCTTCTGGTTTTTATTTTCAGTCTTAAGTATCTATGTCTATATCTATCCCTTGTGCTTTTGGAAGTTTCTGAGTCTATGTAGAATATTTAGAGAAATACAGTACATAATTAAAATCAATAGCAACAAATAGGAATCATGAATTACCTGCCAAGCTGAGAGATTCACCTTCAAGAAGTTCCCACACAGATTCGACACAGTCAAGCAAGTCAAACAGTCTGTTAAGCAAACAGGCTGAACAGTGCGTGTGGGATCCAGAACCGGTGCTGGGGTGATACACGGAGATTAGACATAGTCCTTTTCCCTGCAGAGCTTTCAGTTCAACAACCAAGCTGAGGCGATCAAGTTGCATTTAGTTCTTTAGAATGACAGCAAGGCAGGACTAAGATGGTGGGGAGGGAGGCAAGGAACCAGTTTTGAGCTTCACTCCCTCAATAGTTCCATGTTCACTGCCACATGGATATTGGAAAGTAGCAAGCATGAGGTTGAAAGATTTTGTAGAATATGACTGTAGAAATGTTTTTCACAGATTCATACAGTGTTAAAATAGGAAAGGCGACCTTAGACACATCGTGTCTAAACCGCCTTGTGTTACATATGTGGAACCGAGGCCGAGAGAAGCAGCTGAGTAAGGCGGCACAGCTAATCGTGAGCAGGGCTGGGACCAGACATCAAATATCCTGAGTCCGAGTCCAGCGTCTTCTAGAACACTGCGTAGCAACACTCACCTCTTTTCAGTTAGTATCCCTTCTCCATTTCATAACCTCTATATAACCTCTAACCTCTATCCAGAGCACTGAGGTTGGTGGGAACACTTGAAAGCTCATGTCTCAACAAAGGCAAAATTCCTAGATAAATCAGTTGACAAACTTCAACAAACGGAACAAAACAACAAGTCGAACAAAATTTCATGCTAATTGTGTGCTTCCGTGTAGACCAAATATTTAAAGTACTGAAACAATCGTTGATCCCGCTATCTAAGTCAAGATAAACCAATCAGAAAACCTAGCTCCATTTCATTTACTCAGCATATATTCCCTGCCCTCAAAAAAACAAATATATATATATATATATATATATATATATACACATATGTATATAAACCTCACCAGAATTATTACGAGAATTTCCATTGCTTTCTGTGATGCTCGTCTCTAAATAACTCAATTCAGCACACATTTCATAAGTGCCTACTGTGTACAAAGCACTTAGTGAGCACCCACTGTGTTCAGGACTGGATGTTATGGGTGGCACCAAGAAGAGGGTCTCACATCTCAAGGAGCTTACAGTCTAGTCCTGGAAGCTGGACTCAGATAACAAACACAGACCGGATTGTGGTTGTAGTTACAATGACGGCAAGAAGGACCTGGAAACACAGGGAGGGAAAGCAGTGTCAGGGCAAATTTCATAGATGAGATTGCTTTTGAGCTGGGCCTTGAAGACCGCAGGAGACACCACAGAGAGAAGAACATGGACATTCTCACCCTAACAGAGTAGCCCCCCGCCATATTTTTTCTGCTCTTTACCCCCTGCTCATGTCCCAACCCCCTGAAACTTACATTCCACCTCCCATCTACAAATTAAAACTATTCTCGCCAGTTTCTCCACTGACCTCCTAAATCGCCAGATTCAATTGTCATTTTTAGTCTTGATCCCATTTATCCCCGTGAGAACCCTGCTGGCCTTGACATTCTTGACACTCTTCTCTGGTTTTCATCATTTGCTGTTTCCTGCAGCTCCCCTGCCTCTCTGACAGTTCCCTCTCAATCTTCCTGTTCTCCGTAGTTCCTTGCCCATATATTTTCTGTTTTGGCCTTACCCATCCCACCTAGATAATCTTACAGCCTCCATGGCTCTAACCCCTGATGATATAACTTTAAATTTCTAATTCCCTATCTCTTTCTTAAACTCCAGACTCATCCTTTCTGCTATTTGCTGACCTATAAACACCCCAAACTCAACATGTCCAAAAGCTGACATGTCATCTCCCTAAACTTCCTCCCCCACTTATTTTTTTAAAATTTTTATCATTTTATTTTATTTTTACATATACATATTTATATCTATTCTTTTTCAGATTCTTTTCCCATATAGTTTGTTACAGAATACTGAGTAGAGTTCCCTATGCTATACACTAGGTCCTTGTTGATTACCTATTTTATATATAGTAGTGTATATATGTTAATCCCAACCTCCTAATTTATCCCCCCCGTCTTTCCCCTTTGGTAACCATAAGTTTGTTTTCTAAGTCTGTGAGTCTGTTTCTGTTTTGTAAATCAGTTCATTTGTATCATTTTTTTAGATTCCACATATAAGTGATATCATATTTCTCTGTCTGACTTACTTCACTTAGTATGGTAATCTCTATGTATGGACATACATGTTGCTAATTTCCATGTTGCTAATTTCCTCCCCCACTTATGTTTCTTATTTCTACTTAGAACTCTCAGACACACTCTTTCACACCTATTTCACCTATTCTTTTCTCTTGTGATAGGAATTCTTTTCCACATATGAACTACTAAGAAGAGTTCATCTGTAAATGATTAAAAGTTCATTTTGTCACCTCCTCTGTGACAGCCCAGAGAACAATGTTGTCCGGAAAAAATAACGGATCTAATTTTGAATCCTGGTTCCAGCACTTATTATTTAGTCATATAACCCTGACCCCACTGAACTTACATTTCCTTGGCTGTAATATCTGCCTCAGAGGGTCATAAGCTTCAACTGAGATGCTCTATATGAAGAGCCTGGCTCAGGAAATGGCACCTAGGGGATCCCCCATGGATATGTGCCATCTTCCCCTCTCTCCTGTCTCTGGGCTACCAGAACACATGAACCTACTGGCAGCCATGGTTCTCACACCAATCCTCCAGACCCTGAGCTTTTCAGTGGGAAAGCCTACAACCCAGCACTCAGTACCTATTTATTTAATTTAGGAAGACTGGAGACAGGTCAGCATCCAACTCGAGGACTTGGGATCTTGAGTCAGCATCACTGAGGAAATGATGGGACTCTCAAGAAAAATAGAGAAATCAAGGATAAACTCCTTTTGGGTATAATGTGAAGAATTCCATGTGGGGCATGTTGACTCTTTTTTTTTTTTTTTTTAGGGATCTTGTCGACAGTCACACCTTTATTATCTTTAATTTTTATTGGAGTATAGTTGATTTACAATGCTGTGCTAGTTTCTGCTCTATAGCAAAGTGAATCAGTTACACATATACATATATCCACTGTTTTTTAGATTCTTTTCCCATATAAGTCATCACAGAGTATTGAGAAGAGTTCTCCGTGCTATACAGTATGTCCTTATTGCACCCCAATGTTCATAGCAGCACTATTTACAAGAGCCAGGACATGGAAGCAACCAAAATGTCCATCAACAGAGGAATGGATAAAGAAGATGTGGTACATGTATACCATAGAATATGACTCAGCCAGAAAAAAGAATGAAATAATGCCATCTGCAGCTACATGGATGGACCAAGAGATTGTCATTCTGAGTGAAGTAAGTCAGACAGAGAAAGACAAATATGATATGATATCGCCTATATGTGGAATATAAAATAATGGTACAGATGTTGACTTCTAAAGAGCAGAAGGAAGACACCCAGCCGGCAGCTGCGGCTGTGCCAGGGGGAAGCCCACATTTAAGTAACAGGGGAAGGAATAGAAGGCAGCAGCAGAGGAAAGGGGCAGGGGACGTCAGGACAAAGCAGTGACAGAGAAACAAAAAAGAAAGGAATTTCAGGAAGAAAGCAGAGGGTCCCTGGTGCTAAACACAAAAGAGAACTTCTAGAATTAGGAAAAAAAAAAAAAACATCTCTGGGGTTTTGGTCAAGGAGGAGAAGACAGTTTCAACAGAAGAGTGACAACAAAAGAGACTGCAAGGGGTTAAAAAGTGGGGGAAATCTCCAAGGTAACGAAATCACATCTACCATCCGTATGTGTGTAAGTGTACAGAATTTTCCACCCCTGATATTTTATACCATCAGCAGAAGCCAAGACTAGAACCTAGGTTTCCTGCCTCCCGTTTGTCACGATTCGCCCACACCACGCTGGAAGGCACCTGTGTCTTTTCTGTGCTCACGTAGTCCCCCACCTCCACCCCACCACAGCTACATGACTCATCCAGACATCGGCCAGCTGTCTCATTCAACTAAAGGCTGAGATTCTGATGGATCACTGCCTTGCATCATTGACAGGTTCATCACTCAGAAGACCGAGGGAGAAACTGGAGGCACAGCTTTTCCTCAATTAATTTTAATCAACAGTCAGTCTTGAACGATGGAGCGTCTGTGATAAGAACTTTGGGGGGAAAGTGATGAAATCGCCTTGTACTAGTCCAGGGACAGAAAGCTGGTCACAGTCAGACACAGCTCATAGGATTCAGGAGAGTGGATTTTCATGTGTGACTCCCCACTCCTCCATCTGCAAGGCATGGAGTTCCTAAACGGGAAACAAAGGGCCCTGAATCCAGCTCTGACTGTTTAAGTTTTTTTTTATTATTGACTTCAATAAACTCATGCATATTAAAATTGAAGGCCACACAAAACAGAAAGAGGACTTAGAGGACAGGATCAGGACCTCACAATCACTCAGCAGCCTAGCAGAATGAATCGAAACTAATAAGATTATTTTTAATTAGAAAAATATAAAGTTCTGCCCTGAGGTTAAAGAAAGAACAGAAGAAATGTAGAATGGGAATAGGATAAAGATATTAAATAAATTTACGCTTTAAAATATTAGGAAGAAATGTTAACACTGTTAAGGATAAGCACTTAGAAACTGGAAATATAATCTGTAATTTGCAAACAGGAAGAGAAAAGAATGGGAACTTTTAAAATCAAGCAGAAGATAAGAAAGGAGAAAAGAAGGAATGACAAAATCCCAAAATAGATGACATAAATGAGTCTAATTATACCAGTTTTTCAGCAAATATAAATGAATAAGCTTACCTGTTAAAATTCAGAGTATCAAATAGTATTTTTAAAAAAACAGCAATGAACTATATACAAGAGTAATCCCCAAAGAGTATTGGGAAATCTGACAATAATGTAAGAGCAAAAGAAATGCAGGAAAAAGCTTCACAGAGAACTTCTAATACAGTAATATTTTTATAAGGCAAAACAGAATTTAAGATGAAAAGCATTAATATGAATAACTAGGACCCCTATACATTAATCAAAGGAACTACCCCAGGAACAGATAATGATCATTAAATTATATGCAGAAATGTAGGATGGAAGAGTTCAGGTTAATAGCAGTTCACGTGAAAATGATGAGGTTTTGCTTTTATAAGTTTAACAATGGCCAAGCGGTTAACACAGTTGCCTCCAAAAGTCACTGGAAATTTGGCTAACATTGATGGTGTGCAGAACAGCTCAGGTTAAGACCCACTTTCTCTGCACTGTCAAAACGTATCTGGAGTGGAGTGCTCAGGTCTGGGTATGTCATCTTGAGATAGACATTGCCAAACTGGAGAACCTCTAGCAGAGATTGACCAGGATGCAAACAGAATGAAAAAACATCACCTAAGTAACAGCTGAAGGACAGGAGTTATCATTCAAGAAAAGAGAAAAGTTTGGAGGAGCACGTCAACAAAAGTGGGCGCTACAGCAAGTGGTGGAGCCAGGACAGGAATAGAGCAAATCTCACTGCAGAGAGCCTTCCAACCATTCTCAACTCCTCTAGCCTACTTGCCTCTCTATAAAAGTATCAGAAGAAATCATTTTCATAACATCAGAGTTTAAAAGACTTTCCTAACCATAACATAAGATCACTGCCATTGGATGAAAACAGGTCTTTTTTTAACAAGGTAAATTTTTGAAATTTCACATAGAGAAAAATACAAGAAACAAAGGTTAGGTAAAGATACAATAAACAACAGAGTGACAGTACAAAATGTTACTGAAGAGGCAGAGAAACTGGATTACTCATACATGGTCGGTGAGAATGTAAACTGGCACAGCCACTTTGGAAAACAATTCAGCAATTTTTAATAAGTCTAAACATTTGTTGACCATACAACCCAGAAATGGCACTCTCAGACCTTTATCCCAGAGAAATGAAGACTTATGTTCACACAAAATCCTGTACATGTACATTTACAGCAGCACTATTCATAACAGCCAAACACTGGAAACAACCCAGATGTCCTTCAATGAGTGACTACTTAAACCAGGCTGCCTTCAGACCACAGAACACTAGTCAAGGATAAAAAGAAACCAAGTATTGATACATGCAACTACTTGGATGAATTTCCAGGGAATTACACTGAGTGAAAAAAGTCAGTCCCAAAAGGTTAATTAGTGTGTGATTCCATTGTATACAACATTTTTGAAATGACAAAATCTTAGAGATTGAGAACAAATTAATGATTGCCAGGTGTTGGTGGGATGAAGAGGGTGCAGCACAAAAAGGAGGTGGATAAGCTTTTAAAAGGCAACATGAGGGATCTTTGCGGTGATGCTACTGTTCAGGAGCTTTACCAAGGTGGTGGATACACAAACCTACCGTACGTGATAAGATTGTACAGAACTATCAAAAAGGCAGACAGTAACGGGTTTTGGCCAGCATGTGAGAAAACTCGAACCCTCAGACATTGCTGGTAGGAATGTAAAATGGTACAGCCACTTTGAAAAACATTTGGGAAGTTATTGGAAATGTTAAACATACAGTTAGTACATGACTCAGCAATTGCGACTCAAAGGTATACACCAAAGAGAAATGACAATGTTAAGTCCGCACTAAAACTTGCACATCAACGTTCATAGCAGCATTAATTACAGTAATCCAAAAGTGGAGACAATCCAAATGTTATCATCTGATGAATGGATAAAATAATGTGCTATACCTATACAATGGAATATTATTCTGCAATCAAAAGGAACAAAGTACTGATACCTGCTGCAACATGAATGAATCTTAAAAATGTTATTCATGCTACATGAAATAAGGCAGTCACAAAAGATCACATGCTGTATTATTCCATTTATATAAAATGTCCAGAATAGACAAATCCATAGAGAAAGTATAGGTGGAGGGAGGGATGGGGAGTGACAGCTAATAGGTACAGAGTTTCTTTTGGGATTGATGAAAATGTTCTAGAATTAGATAGTAGTGAAGGTTGCAAAGCTCCGTGAATATACTAAAAACCATTGAACTGTATACTCTAAATGTTAATAAATTGCATAGAACTAAACACACTCTCACAAATTAGTGCAAGCAGAACTATGGAATGCTGAATAGTATCGGTGAGTTGTATCAATGTCAATATTGTAGTTGTGATATTATACTACCATCTTACAAAACATTACCATTGGGGGAAATGGTAAACTATACACAAGATTTCTCTGTACTATTTCTTGCAGTTGCATGTGACTCTACAGAAGCTGCTACGAAACTTTACAATAACCATATGGTGCAGAACTTCACATTCACCTACACACCCTTGCTCATCAGTGCTAGAGAAGCAATACTTTGTTCTGCTTCTCCCTGTTTTCCAGTCATGCATGAGTCCTCTCATTGGGAGAGTCTAAATCAGAACCCGGCTGGCGAAGGATTCTGGGACACGCCCCTCTGATACAAGGAGATCTTAGAAGACAGCAGGGATGAAGGAATATATATATAAATATAAAACGTATATGTATGTATATATATATTAATACATATGCACATATGCATATACATTATAATTAACATAAATATAAATTACATATATATATCCATCTTAAACTCATGGCATAATGTTTAAATAAACTCTGTGTTTGAAACTGCACATCTAATGCCTTAGCCTGTAATCTGCCAAAAGTAACATCTACAACAAAGTTTGACCTGTGGGTGGTTTATTCGGGAATAGGACCCCAGGAAGCAAGAATGGAGGAGTAGGAGGATTGAACAGCGAAAAAGGCGGAGAGAAAATAAAGATGAAATATCGGGCTTCCCTGGTGGCGCAGTGGTTGAGAGTCTG
Organism: Monodon monoceros; assembly: GCF_005190385.1. Lineage (NCBI taxonomy): Eukaryota > Metazoa > Chordata > Mammalia > Artiodactyla > Monodontidae > Monodon > Monodon monoceros. Next base: position 92,610,742 of record NW_021703772.1, read on the forward strand.
CCTGCCGATGCAGGGTACGCGGGGTTCGTGCCCCGGTCCGGGAAGATCCCACATGCCACGGAGCGGCTGGGCCCGTGAGCCACGGCCGCTGAGCCTGCGCGTCCGGAGCCTCTGCTTCGCAACGGGAGAGGTCAGGACAGTGAGAGGCCCGCATACCGCAAAAAAAAAAAAAAAGAAGAAGTAGCTGATAAATATAGGATCGTTCTAATAACATGAACTGCATGCCTCAGACTGAAAATAAAGTCTGGAAGGAATTTTAATAATATGCTAGCAGTGTGTATCTCTGAGCTACAGAATTATGGGTTATTTTTGTGTTTTTTTTTTAATATGTTCTTGTACTTTCAAGCTCTCTACAGTAAACATATACTGTTTCTGTAATCACAAAATGCAGTAGAAATTATTTTTTAAGGAGCTGTATAAATGTTTATACAAAGACTAGATAACCCAGATATATGATTCTTCTACTGGATGGAAAGCCAGACCATTCGACCTCTCAGATTATAGGCTTGGACTCTGTGATAATCAACCTGCAAACGCCTAGGGAAGTACCAGGCACAAAGTAGGCATTCAACACGACACACATTTGCAAAAGGAATGAATGTTTGCAGCAGCACAGATGAAGAGAGTTAGAAGACTTCTGCTCCCAAGAATAATCTAATAATCTAATAATAATATCTAATAATCTATAATAATAATCTAATAATCCCAGGAATAATCATAGTCTATTAGAGAAAATAAAAAGCAGAGACTTAAAAAGCTAGAGTTACCAGATGACTCAGTAATTTCCACTCCTAGGTATATATTAAAAAGATACATAAAAACATATAACCACACAAAAACTTGTATACCAGTGTTTACAGTAGCAACACCATGTGCAATAGACAAAAGGTGGAAACAACCCAAATGTCTATCAACAGATGAATGGTTAAACAAAATGTGGTATAACTATATAATGAAATATTATTCAGCCATATAAGAAGTACTTATAAATGCTGCAACATAGAAGAATCTTGAAAACATTATGCTAAAAAAGAAGCTAGATACTTATTAGAGACATGCTAATCAAAACTACAATGAGGTATCACCTCACACCAGTCAGAATGGCCATCATCAAAAAATCTACAAACAATAAATGCTGGAGAGAGTGTGGAGAAAAGGGTACCTTCTTACACTGTTGGTAGAAATGTAAACTGGTACAGCCACTATTGAAAACAGTATGGAGGTTCCTTAAAAACTAAAAATAGAGCTGCCATATGATCCAGGAATCCTACTCCTGGGCAGATAGCTGGAGAAAACTCTAATTAAAAAAGATACATACACCCCAACGTTCATAGCAGCACTCTTTACAATAGCCAAGATATGGAAGCAACCTAAATGTCCATCAAGAGATGAATGGATAAAGAAGATGTGGTACATTACTCAGCCATAAAAAAGAATGAAATAATGCCATTTGCAGCAACATGGATGGACTTAGAGATTATCATACTAAGTGAAGTAAGTCAGACAGAGAAAGACAAGCTATCATATAATTTTGCTTATATGTGGAATCTAAACAAATGAACTTATTTAAAAAACAGAAACAGATTCACAGACATAGAAAACAAACCAAAGGGAAAGGGGGGCAGGAGGGATAAATGAGGAGTTTTGAAATTAGCAGATAAAACTACTATATATAAAATAGATAAACAACAAGGTCCTACTGTATAGCACAGGGAAATATATTCAGTATCTTGTAATAAACCATAATGGAAAAGAATCTGAAAAAGAATATATATATCCTTTTTGCTGTACTTTGCTGAATCACTTTGCTGTGTACCAGAAACTAACACAACACTATAAATCAACTATACTTCAATTTAGAGAAAGAAGCTAGACACAAAAGGCCACGGAAATGTTATTCCATTTATATGAAATACCCAGTATAGGTAAATCCATGAAGAAAAGAAAAGTGGATTAGCAGTTGCTAAGGGCTGCGGGGAGGGAGGAACAGGGAGTGATTACTTAATGGGTTCGAGGTTTACTTGGGGTTAATGGAAGTGTTCTGGAAGTAGACAGTGGTGATGGTTGCACAACACTGTGAATACGCTAGAAATCACTGAATTGTCCACCTAAGGAGGTTAAAATGGTAGATTTTCTGTGAATTTTACTTCAATTAAAAATGACAGTAAACAGTGCTGAGTAACATATCACGTACGGTAAACAATGGTATCAGAGTCTGGGGGAGAGCGAGAGAGATCACATGGGCCTGGGGTCATCAGGGATGGCTTCAGGAAGGAGGTAGGAGTTTGGGACTTCAGAGGACCAGGATAACGGACATTTCAAAGATGCTCAATAAATGCTTGTAGGATTGAATTCAACTATAAGACATTCCAGGAAGAGGCATCGGCAAGGGCATCAAGACAGCAAGATGCAGGATGAGTCCCGGAGGTGATTAGTCAACATCCCCGATTATGGAAGATTTTAACAGTGGAAGAGTGGTAGCAGATAAGGCACAAAAAAAAAAAAAAATACTTGACATTCATATAAATATTTTACACTGAAAAATCCTGCCCGGATAATGCCTTCTCCAAATTCTACTCTTTTGATTTCTAATTATAGAAATGATATAAAAGAAGATACTCTGCTGTAATGGTTTAAAGGTTCTGTGCCAGTCAGAAGGTCATGCTGCAGAGCAAATGACCCCAGGATTTGCTTCCAACAGCAATAAACTCACTCTACATGCCCATTATGGATGGGCGGTAGCCATGCTCTCTGTCACCTTCACTCTGGAACCCAGACTCAACATATCAGCCTCTACCTGAAACTGTCATCATGGCAGAGAACAATCAAACTGCACGATGATCTTAAAGGTGCTCAGAAAGGACATCCACTCTCCTCTCACTGGTCAAAGTCTGTCACATGGCCTTGCTCGAAGTCAAGAGGATGGGGGAAGGGACACCGAATATGAGTGATCAGGAAAACAATCTAGCACAAGTTCCAACCCTGCCCCAGGTACTTAACAGCTTCTGGTAAAGTTGGTTATATTTTCTAAGCTTTGGCGTCTTCATCTTTCAACGAGGATTATTATTTCTACACCGTGGAATTCTTGTGAGGATATAAATTATCATGTAAGTAAAATGTCTGGTGCCATGCCTGCCTGTCACGTAGTAATCGCTCACTAAAATGAACTGCTCTTAAAAAAAAAAACAAAAAAACGACTGCTCTACCAATGATAAGCTCCTTCAGGACAGGAACTTCTTTTTACTTATTGTTTACTCAATACCCAGCACATGCCTAGCACACTGTAAGGACTTCAAAGCTGTTTAGTAAAGAGGTGAACGAATGAATATATGCTCACTAAAGAAAAATCAGAAAGCACAGAAAAGTATTCAGAAGAAAATAAAACAAACTTACTCTTTTCAATTCCTGGCCAATGCCCAGGGAATGCACTGATGAGCACATGACTGGTCCTTTTTAATTTACATCCTCTCTTGCCCTGGCTCATGCCTGAAGCAGAAACCAAGGCTTAAATGCACAGACTCTGCCCATCTTTTGGAGGCCTGGACACCATTCTGAATAACCTTTCTAGCTCCGCAGGAGCTAGCGATAAATAGGCGATAAATAGGCCTTATGGAGCTCAGTGTTCAGACAAAGCACTGGATTATACCGGGAGCCTCCAGGAGGTGAGAACAACAAGACAGGAGGTGGAAATTACTGCCCGACTTAGTCTTTCCTGGGATGAGGTCTCCAAAGAATGGAAGCTCTCTCTGCCAGGATTCCATGTACTTGTCGTCAACTCAGGGCAACAGAGAAGTTCTTTTTTTTTTAACATCTTTATTGGAGTATAATTGCTTTACAATGGTGTATTAGTTTCTGCTTTATAACAAAGTGAATCAGCTATACATATTCATATATCCCCATATCTCCTCCCTCTTGCGTCTCCCTCCCACCCTCCCTATCCCACCCCTGCAGGTGGTCACAAAGCACGGAGCTGATCTCCCTGTGCTATAAGGCTGCTTCCTGCTGCTTCCCACTAGCTATCTATTTTACATTTGGTAGTATATATAAGTCCATGCCACTCTCTCACTTCATCCCAGCTTACCCTTCCCCCTCCCCATGTCCATTCTCTACGTCTACATCTTTATTCCTGTCCTGCCCCTAGGTTCGAGAAGTTCTTTTTGAGATTAAAAAAAAATTTTTTTAATTTAAAGATCCCTAATTTAAATTTATACCAGTAGATATGGAAAAGAAGAAATGCAAATAAAAATGACAGCTAAACCCTACCATGACTGAAGACAAAATCATATCTTCTTTTTTACATTCTTCTTTTGAATATACAAATTCTATATTAAATTTGCTTATGTAATGTACAAATTTTCATTACTTATAGACCCCTTCATTGGCATGGCCCATTATTACAATGATTTGCAACAGGAAAGATAATGTTCCCACCACACACACACACACACACATACACACACACACACACACACACTACACACACACTACATACAGGAGAAGAGACATAATAGCTGTCTATTCTAAGGGCTCCTTGAAGGAACAGAAATCCTTGTTCTGTGTACACTAACTGGTAAAAGCCACAGGGAAACATTTCTCAGTTAAATGGAAGACTTTTCAGACAGATAGCTTTTAAAGACCCTTAACCTTGAGATACAGTCTGATTCAACCTGAAGAGCCCATCAGGCAATTGTTCCATTGTATTTAAGGTTCTTTCTATTCCCTGAGAGTCTGAAACAAACGCTTGTGAGCACCTGTGCTCCGCTCCCCTACCCTGCTAGGAGTTACGAGGGCCACCAGACTCAGGGCCAGTGTCCCTCCTTCTGAGGGGTTTACCCTCTACGCGGGCAAACAAGAGACACCCATGGGAACTTCAATAATATGGCCAACAATGACACAACAGCTCACAGTATCACAAGGAAGGATGAGGTTAGTTGCCAAGAAAGTGCCACAGATAATCAATGCAAGGAGATGGCTAAATATACCAAAATCCACTGTGGCCACTGCCTAATCTACAGATTTAGATTAAATACACGATCAGCAAAACAGACTTTTCAGGTTCCCTCAGGCAGATGTTTCAGAAAAACCTCCACCCTACGACTCAGTCAGAAAAAAAGAATGAAATAATACCACTTGTAGCAACATGGATGGACCTACAGATTATCACAGTAAGTGAAGTAAGTCAGACAGAGAAAGACAAATACCATATATCACTTATATGTGGAATCTAAAATATGAGAAAAATGAACATACCTATGAAACAGAAACAGACTCAGACATAGAGAACAGACTTGTGGTTGCCAAGGGGGAGCGGGGGATGGATTGGGAGTTTGGGATTAGCAGATGCAAACTATTATATATAGGATGGATAAACAGCAAGGTCCTACTGTATAGTGCAGGGAACTATTTTCAATATCCTGTGATAAACCATAATGGAAAAGAATATAAGAAAGAATATCTATCTATATATATATCTATATAACTGAATTACTTTGCTGTACAGCATAAATTAACACAACATTGTAAATCAAGTATAGTTCCAGAAAAAAAAGCATAAAGGAAAAGAAAAACCTCCACCCCCAGCACCAGTACCCATCCCTCCCAGACACACACACACACACACACACACACTCACAACTCTCCAACTCCACCCCACATAAGGACCTCCCCTTACACACACACACACACACACACACACACACACACACACACACACACATTACTACTCTGTGGGGAAGGCTTTCCAATGGAATGGCTCCCGCTCTGTGAATTGTGCCCCCTTCGTATTTCTCTCCACTTTGTCCCCCTTGGGTTTGACCACTTGTTCATTGTTAAAAGCCAAATGCTTCCTTATAGGGCTTCAGAACTTGCTCGGACCATCAAACACTGCATCTGCTCTCTTGGAGAATACAGGCAAGATTTGAGACAGACTGAGAGAGTTTTGAACATGGAGGATTCTGAGAAGACGGAGGACATGGCTGCTATCCTTCCAATATTCAAAAGGAAAAAGCAGGCTTGTCCTGTCTGACCTCAAAAGGGAGATGTTGGGCTGATTAGATGTGGCTCAACCTACGGCAGGACGTGGAGCAGGCGAGGCTGCTCAATGGTGGCTTGCGCCGTCTTAACAAGTCCTGAACTCTTTGTCACCGGCAGAGTTCAAACTAAGGAGCGGCACATATCCGCTGAGGATGATCTTGGAGCCTGACCTGAACCTTCAGAGAGTCTCTCATGTGATCCCCAAAGTGCCTTGTCAAGAAGAGAGACTAGAGCTGGGTCATGGCCATCAAGTAAAAGGTAAGAAGGAATGGACAAAAGTCCTGGGACAAAGTGATGAGAAAGAGCGTAGGGGTCAAGGGAATTCCCTGGTGTTCCAATGGTTAAGACTCAGGCTTTCACTGTCGTGGACACCAGTTTGTTCCCTGGTTGGGGAACTAAGATCCCATAAGCTGTGTGGTGCAGACAAAACAATTTAAAAAAAAAAAAAAAAAAAGGAAAGAGCGTAGGTGTCAAGACCATTTGGGGAGAAGGAGGCACGCGTGTCTGAGTAAGAGACTTCGGAAGGGTGGTAAGTAGGAAATCACAGGAGGAAGTTAGCTGAGGATTCAATTTTAGATGACCTGAATGCCAAGATTAAAAAAGTGCGGATTTTGTCTTCAAGGCCGTTGGTTACAAACTGGTAACCAACCGATGGCTTTTTACTTGAACTGCCCAGCTTTCGCAAAGGCATTTGGTCCCAATGCAAGCAAGTTAGAGCCTAGTGTCTCACATTCAACAAACTTTACACGTTTATATTACCTGCCATCCACTGTGGCTGACACAGATGATGATAAATCACTGATGATTTTCAAGTGGAAAAGTGGAATGACTACAATTGTAGGGAAATCAGTGCAGTAGGGACGTGCAGCTAAGATTTGAGGCAAGGGAGTCTATAAGCCTTTTCCATTGCAGTAGTCCAGCCATGAGACACTGGGCCTAAACCTGAAGAGTGACGGGGGAGAGGAAATGAAAAGAGAGATGCAAGACACGTCCAAAGGAAGAGGGGATGAGAGAAGAGGAGCACCCACAGGGGGAAGCCTTTCCTGTGTTCAAATCCCCATTTGCCCGAGCTAGGCTGTGTGACTTAGGGAAAGTTACCTAACAGCTCTGTGCTTTATTTTTCTAAGATATACAATGGGTGTATAATAGATAAAATGGTCTATCCTCAGTGTTATTTTAAGGATTTATAATAATTTATATAAATGTACATAAACTTCCTAGTACAGACCCTGCCACACAGTAAGCATTTCATAAATAATAGAAAATTGTATTGCACACGATTATTAAAATGTGTGATTATGTGTATATGTGTGTGGTGTATTATCAGATTGGAAGTAGGAGAAGAAGTCAAAAATTACTAATTTTAATATAAATTTGAGGTGTAGATATGAGGAAAAGACAAGTAGGTAAGTTTTAGATATTTTGGACCTGAAAAATAATGGTTCACAGGATATATCCAGGTAAAATTTTCTAGCTGAAAACTGACAATATTTGCATGCAGCTGGGGAAAAGTTGGACTGAAGCGTCAGATTAATTAGGGAGCTTTGGGCTGCAAGTGACCAAAAACCTCAAACTCAGTAGGCTTAAACAATAAGGAAACAGATGAGCTCCCATAATGGGAAGTCCAGAGGTGGGACAGTTCAGGCTTGTTTATTTTAAGGGCTCTGTGGTATTCTGAGGGATCCAGGTTCTTTTCATCTTTCCCCCAGCAGCCTAAATGTGTCAGTTTACCTCCAGACCTGCAATCCTCATGGTCACAACATGGCTGCAGCCATTTTAGGAATTACATCAAGACAAGACAGTGAGGCCACTCTTTCCTATGAGGGAACATTTACCAGCTATCCTTTAATATATCTCCTCTCTCTTCTCTTTGACTACGTTTGGGATAAATTCTCTTCCTTAAACCAATCATTAGCAAGAAGACATGGACTCCTAAATTTGGCTGAGAAATAATCTGGATTTACCCCCTGAATCAGCGGGGGAAGGTCAGATAAAAGACAAGATTGGGCTTCCCTGGTGGTGCAGTGGTTGAGAGTCCGCGTGCTGATGCAGGGGACATGGGTTCGTGCCCCGGTCCGGGAAGATCCCACATGCCGCGGAGCGGCTGGGCCCGTGAGCCATGGCCGCTGAGCCTGTGCGTCCGGAGCCTGTGCGCAACGGGAGAGGCCACAACAGTGAGAGGCCAGCGTATCGCAAAAAAACAAAAAACAAAAAAAGACAAGATTGGCTGCTGGGTAGTAGGATCACACCAGCTTGCATCACTGGCTGAGTCTTAGGGTCCAAAGCCTAGGCAGGTGGCTCTCCAACTCTTCTCACTGTCACATGACTGCTGCAGAAGACGGCTGTTGACCCTTTCCACCTCCTTCCCCGCATTTGGGTTTTCGTGTCCTTCTAGATGAGACAGCTGTGCCTCTGCTCCTCCAGGCATGTGGAGTGAAGTTATCACCATGGTTCTGGAACTAACTGAACAGGGCAAGAGGACAGTGGTGGAGGCTTCTCGCTTCCCGACCACCACCTGCAGTAACCCCCGGGCTGGCACTGTCTTTGCAAAACCAGGATGAATTGGATCAGTTCCATGGACTGCCTGACTCCCCCGCACTGAGTCACACAGCAGGCAGGAAGCTGGATTGGCTGGCTGGCTGGCAGATGGTGGCCAGGGGTGGTTGGCAGATGGTAGAAGGTTACCCAGGTGCCAAGAGGAGCAATAAGCCAGGGTCCAAGCAGAACATAAGCCCTTTGTCTCACTGACCCAAGTGACAAACTCACTTTCAATCAGCTATGATTCCTCCCCTTGCCTAAGGTCCTCCTTGTTAACGACTGACCAGGAGGTGGCAGCCAAGTGTTGGACAACACAGATGGCCGCCTGCAGTTCTCCATATGGAGGGAAGGGGAGGAACCCGGAGGAACTGGGACCCACACCTCACTCTCACTGAACAGTAAACTCATAACAAGCCAGCCTAAAACATGCCGGCAGGAAAAGATCATTAACCCATCTCCCTGCGTCTTGCAAGGTCTGAATCTAAGTCATGTTAGAAAGACAATATTCTCTTATAATGTTCATGAACATACCACAAACTTGCCACAGACTCAAACAAACACGCCATTAGTGAGACAGCCTGTTTTGCAAGTTTGGCTCACGGGCTCCAAAACTTTCCTGAGGGATCCCCGGAGAAAATCGTCCATCAATTTTGCCCGGGGCTGGGCCCACGTTTTAAAAAGTATTGCCTTCCAAACAGTTTTTCCAGCAACAATTAATTTCCTCTCTCCTCTTAGACTATGAAAAGTCGTATTTCACTGGGCATGCAATAAAAACCAGAAATGGCTATCACAAAATTTCCATTAAGCATTTTTAAAATTTTTAATTGAATTAAAATTTAAAAGCACACATATCAGGCTTCCCTGGTGGCGGAGTGGTTGAGAGTCCGCCTGCCGATGCAGGGGACGTGGGTTTGTGCCCTGGTCCGGGAAGATCCCACATGCCGCAGAGCGGCTGGGCCCATGAGCCATGGCCGCAGAGCCTGCGTGTCCGGAGCCTGTGCTCCGCAACGGGAGAGGCCACAGCAGTGAGAGGCTCGCGTACCGCAAAAAAAAAAAAATCCTACAAATTACTTATCAGTTCTATTATGGATGGGCATTTGGGTAATTTCCAGGTGTTGGCTATTTCCAATAGTACTGCTCTGAACATTCTGGTACCTGTCTTTTGTAGGAACATACATGAGCATTCCCGTATCTGGTACCCAATACCCTGGCAGAAGAATTGCTGGGCCCTAGGGTATGTGAGTATTCAGCATTCAGCTTTGGTAGATAGATTCTGCTACACAGTAGACTCTGCCAAAGTGGTTCCATTAGACTTTAGAGATTCTTGAAATATGGAAGATAGCTTGTGGATGCCACAGCTGCTTTCATGGGTCCCTTCAAGGTCTAAGGACACCAGTTAAGAATGTCTACTTACAAGAAATGTGTTGTCTTCTGTCTTCAGTGCAAACAGGTAACTCTATCCCTCATAACATTCTTCCTTACTTCAGTTACTTTGACGCTGTCATGAATTCCTCTCTCAGCCCTGTTACCCCTGGACTGTGAAAACTTCCGTCACAGGTAATGCCCAGCTGAAGACTGTGTGCTCACCTGAGGCCCCTTTGTGTGATGGGGACCCTGAGGCTCAGAGCCTTATGTGATCATAGTGGGCGTTGGTGTGACCCATAACGACATCCTCTATAACACACGACCTCTGTCTTCAGTGTCAGGTAGAAAGGGAGGCAGAGCGGGGTCAGAAAGACACACGATTTGGGGTAGACAGACCTAGGTCTGGGTACGAATCTGGCTACTCTCTGGTGTAAACCTGGGACGTGTAACTAACAAGGACAGTTGTCCAGTCCCATCCATGGGCCCGTGACTAACGCCACTTTTCTAAACCCAGCACCTTCCTTCCTCGTGGTTGAAAGGGGCGATTAGAACGAAATCTACATTCCTGACCATGCCCATCAGGCCCCACCTGAACGTAGATTCTCCTGAGCTTGTCTCCCCTACCCTCTCCTTTGCTCCCCGGTTGCATGGGTCACCTTTCTTCCCCTGCACACAGCAAGCATGGTGGCTTTTCAGGGCCTGTGCCCCTGCTGGTCTTAAACGTCATCACCCTTGGAGTGCCCTTCACTGCTCAACTCTCACAAAGCAGCCCCTTCCCCGCTTTTCTCTATCCCATTAGCCGATTGAATGTTCTTTAAGCAGATAGCATTATGTGACATCTGCTTACGTGTTTATTGCCCTTAATAACTAGAACAAAAGATCCATAAGGACAGTAATGATGTTTCTTATCCATTAGTCTATTCCCCAGCACCTAGCATAGTCCCTGGTACAGAGTAGGTGCTCAATAAATGTTTGAGGAATGAATGATAGAGGTCCAAGTCAAAGAGTGCGCTGGCCCAGATTCACCTATCACTGACTGCCTTTGGGAAAAAAAATGAAAGCCGAGGTCCCACTCATCATAGTTTGATACCCTTCCCCTCCTGAGCCCAGGATCAGCAATTGTGATTGGTGATCATCCACTGACCCCTGAACTCAGCACTAAGACGCCCACTCGTCTGAGGACCCAGCATCTCTCTTACCTCATTTCAACAAATCCACGTCGTGAATTTTCTGTTCCACACAACTTGTGCTGATGCTTCACGGTGAAACACCAAGACACCAAGAAGATTGTTTAACTTGTCAAAACTGAAAACTGTTGGCTGTAGTAAATGCAAATCTGGAGCCTAAAGGCTCTGCAAGGCCCAGATGCTGTCCCTTCCAGCTCTGTGGACTCTGGGGGCTAAGACATGATCAAGGGGGAAGCCACCCAGCCAGACTAACAGTGCATGATCACAGGACACTGGGGCTGCCCAGCAAGAAGCCCCGGTCTGTTCCTTGTGCCAAGTGGCCTTGGGCCAGCAGCTTCAAATGACTCCAACAGCTTTACCGGGAAGAAGAAGGGGCTTCATTGGTTGGAAGCCCTCAGATTTAAAAAACAATAGGTATCAGTGGTTTTGTCTTTTCCCGGAAAGTGTGAGCTCCTTGGGTATCCACTACCATGTTTTTGCTTTGCTAACTGCAGTGCTGGTCAATATTTGCAAGTGGTCCAGAAACAATGGAGATGTGGAGAAGCTGTAAGTGTTCATCCAACAGAAAACTTCAATACATAGGTTTCGTCTGACAGAAAATGAACCAAAATGATGCAATCGACTCTAATAGACCAGAGAATTTTAAAGATGGCTTGGCGCAGGCCCTAGACACTGACATAAAAATGGGCCTCGAATACCCTCTGATTATTCACAGCTTTGATCCTAAAGCACCTATTCCAACCCATCGGTGAACCGGAACCCAAATGGCCGGATCCCCCAGGCTTCTGGAAAGACCTCTCTCCCATCAGAGCATAACCTTGCCTTTCCTCTTGGAAAACCCACTGCCATGGGCTCTCATGTCAACGTTCATCCCAGTCCCAGGGGCAGAGCCAGACAGAGGAAGAATCATCCACGCCCAATCCCATCTGAACCAGCTGTTCAGAGCTCTGCAGAGTTCACTGCAGCCATGAGGTCGGGCTGCATCTAGTGATGACCAGGAACACCCCGCTGGGCCCCAGAAGTGCCAGGAGAGATCCTGGCTCAGGGTCCCTGTGTGCCCTCTGGCCAGTGTGGACACCTAGTGTCTGTGTGACATGGCTAGTATCCACCCGTGGTTTCTACCTCAAAGACTCCCGGTGAGGAGATGGTGAAGCTGACCCTGGGGCAGGAGCACACAGGCATCAGGTTGAGGCTCTGGGGGCTCATGGAGCCCACCTGGGTTTCGAAAGCCTTGGCTCTGCAGAGCTGCAGTGAGCCAATGCACACAGCTGGGCTCAGTTGGCAGATCAGGCCAGAAGAGAACACAAGGAATGTTGAAGCCACAAAAACAAGAAAAAGGAACCTAGGACGAGAGTCTGGAAGGAGCATGGAGGCCACAGCAATTAGCGTTGGCCCACTAGTGAGGCTTTTGGGGTCCCGTGCTGCCGCTCTAAGTGGCAATGGCCTGACAGTGGTTCTTTAGAGACCTCTGATACTTAAACCTTTGATTATATCCACTTTCCTAGGATCATACTCTTATTATGGTGTAGTGTTCATTCAGTGACCTAAAAGGGCTCTAGGTCAGAGAATGTAAAAAACAATTGGTATATAGCTAACAGATGAGGACTTATTTTTTAAAAATGTGAATTATTTGCCAACATTTCACACTGAGAAATCGCACATAAAAATACATATTTACAACTCTCTTGAGAAAGGCGAAGTTCTGACAAAGGCGAGCCTGCAGTCCAGCCTGGCAACACCCGGCCAGTGCTCAGAGCAGTCACCCCTTTGCTGAGGCCACGGGCTCTAGGTTCATTGCTACCCACCTGGCCTGCTTCCTCCTTTAAGCTGCTGGCCTGACAGGAATTTGATTTTGAGACCCCTGAACTCAGCACTTAGTGCACCAAACCGTGGGTGCCTATGTGGTGGCGAAACATTAATTGTTGTAGTAGCTGATATAATTGTTGAGGGTTTGTTGTTGAAGATTCTATGCAGTACAATGCCCATTTCAGGGAGACAACATATGCATAGATCTTCATTGCACGAGCTTTAAACCAACAGAAAGATCAGCACAGATTGATTTTGTAAAACACTGCAAAAATTCAAAGTGACAATGATTGATGGGGTATAGGAACAGGGACTCCATAAAAAAAGTGGGAGACCATAAATTGGAAGTTCATTGCTCACTGTCACACAGGGAATGAAAGACACAGTCTGCAGCCTACCGACGCTGATATGAGGTGGACAGAGGCAGCCAGCCCCTCCTGGGTTTTTGTTGTCCGGGGATATCCATGAAGAGGAGAATCTCTGACTCTAAAGTCTGACCTCATGTCAACTCAGAATGGCCCTTGGAGGGACAATTTTTGAGCACTTAGTATGTACTGGCATTGAATGAGGCACTTCACCTACACTGGTCCATAGAAGAGGCAAATAGTGTAGACTTGGAGTGTGGGCTCGTAGTTGGCTGACTGGGTTCAAATATTGGCTCATGCCTTACAAGCTGTCTGAACTTGGACATTCAAGCTCTTTAAATTTTCCTCTTCCCAACCTATAAAAGGGAAAACTGATGGAATCTACTATATTTTGTTAGGAGGATTCAGGGTTTAGCAGAGTGGCTGGCTTATAGTAAATATACAGTAAGTAACTATTATTACTATTAAGTTTCTTTTTATCAAGTGAGGAAACTAAAAATCAAAAAGGGTAAGCAACTTGCCGCAGATGGTACTCACACCCAGCTTCATCTGCATAAGGATGTCTGTGGTTCTGGCACCTTCTCTCCACTGATATCTTAGGTCTTCTTGGACAAAGAGTAGAGATCCTAAATGAAAAAGAGAGAAAGAATAATGCCTTCAAAGTACAGCACTAAATCATTCCTGGCTTCTGGAACATTTTTTTTCCCCTTCAATCCCATTGTCCTACCCATCAGTGAAGCCATTTTCCTTGCACAAGTTAAGCCCACTTCTCCGTGGAAAGACAATGTCATCCATCCCAGACACAAGCCATGCTTAATAGAGAATGGCAGGCCAGGGTCATCCGCAAAGCCGCGTGGAGCTCAGCCAGGCCTCCCACATGGAAGGCGAGCTCACTGCCGCTCAACCCCACACCTCCTGGACGTTCTCCAGGAACGAGTGACAGGTCCTGCCATGTGGGCAGCTGAAGGCATGGGGGCGGTGGGAATAGTACAGGAGATGGAAGAAACATCAGAGACGAGCAAAAGCCAGACAGATGGCATGGCCTCACTGTAGGTGGCGAGGAAACCACAGCAGCAAGCTGGCTAAACGGGCATATGCATGACTGAAAGGACCAGGAGAGGGCAAACAAAGTCAAGTCCCAAAGGCACCAGCTTGGCAAAGAACAACCGCAGCCAGGAAACTAAAGGAGACGTTCATGGACCAGTGACGAATCAAACTCCAGTGGTGTGAGCAGCTTGGGACTGATGGGGAAGGGGGATACGGGGCAGAAGTGGAATAATCAGAAACATGGAGCAGGCAGAAGTTTAGAGTAGGAGCCAGAAGCCAGCCTGGCCGGGTCTAAAAAATCCCGAACAAGAGACCACTAACCCAGGGATGGCGGGCGGAGTTAGGAAGCCTAAATGCACTAACACCAAGGGGTCTTCTGATGTCTCAACAAGGGTGAGGGACCAGATGGATTTCTGTTGGAAGCAGTCACCATCCCACTTCTCAGAGAAGCCACTGTTAATGGGCATATGCACATATATACAAACATACATGTATATACATATACACACATACATATTCTCAGATATTCAAAACAGGATTAGACTACACGCATTGAACACATTATCCAATATTTTTTCACTCAACTGGATCAGGGACATCTTTCAATGTCAGTGAATTGACTGCCTCATGATCATTTTAGTGGCCTTGCTGTATTCCATCATGTATATGAACCACAACTGACTTAGCCACTCTCTACTGCAGGGCACGTATGGTGGGGTTGTATGCTTTTTCACTGTTATAAGCCATACTGTTATTATCATTGGTTTCCTTGGAATTAATTCCTGGATGTAGACTTGGTGAATCAAAGGGCAGAGGAATTTTTAAATCTTTTACTGTATAGGAAAAAAGGGGGGGAGGCGGAGGCTAAACCACTTCACGTTCTCACCAGCAGTATGAAAAGGCAGTTTTCTACACACCCTTCCCAACACTATATATTATCATTACTTTGCCAATTTGCTGAGAAAAAAATGCCATGTCACTTTTCTATCTGCAGTCCTCTGCTTACTACAGAGACTGAACATTTTTATAAGTGTATCCATAGCCAAGTGCAAGGTTAATCCCCCTACAGGAAGATGTCATTGAAAGGGGTGGGTAAAACCGGTTGGCTGGCTGCTCTGACCTGGCCTCAGAGAGAGATTCCTTCTTCACACTCGCAGGTTCTATCATGGGTTCAAGGGGCCGCACCTCAGCTTTGCAAATGCAAAACCTGACTTCTATTCACCCAAGCGTGCTCTCACTCTGGGAACAGATGTTTGCTAAGAAAATTCACAGGAGATGGGTTGTTACACCAGGATGCTAATGTATCAACTTACAGTAAAGAAGTGTAATCTTTCCAACAATGGGAATATTCGTGTCTGAGAAACTAGGATGCTCCCTTCTGCAAAACAAACTAGGAGTCCAGTTACTTGACGAATAAAAACATATCCCCAGAGACAGAGACGAGCAGCAAGACAGCATTTCTAGAGACCAGAATACATCTGCAGGCAGATTCAGAGTCTACCGCGCCAGCGAATTCTATCTCTAGCTCCACGTGTCTTCAGGACAGTTACTCTCACCAAGCCCATCCAGAGGTCAACTCCCTTCCCAGACGTGGCCAGGAGAGGGTCTGTGACTGTGGACGACCCACATGATGATCCAGCTAACAACTTCAGGTCCAGTCACCTCCTGCTCTCACCTACAAAGTTAATCAGTCACACATGGGCACAAAACCAAGAGCCTCCACTGACGCCCTGCTCTAACCCTTTGGGCCAATCAACCGACAATCAGTGTCCTCTCTCTACCTTGGTCTGTCTCTTCTGTCTATCTAGGTCTTGGTCTTTGTCTCTGTCTCTCTGTCTCTGTCTGTCTGTCTCTCACAAACACACACAAACACACACACTCTCTCTCTCTCTCTCCCGGTTTTCTTGTTTTCTCATACCGTGGTCCAAATGTTTTCTATTTTGCTTTAGCCGTCTTTTATTGCATGAATCCACGTTTTGTCTCCCCACCTTGTACCTGTCTGAGACCGCCTAATGGTTCTCAAATTAGGATGTATGTACCCTGGAGGGTTCACCAAGGCTGGCCCAGTTATACTTGGAGCCAGAGGATAAACATGGCTCATCTATGAAAACTCATTTTTCTAAATGTTACATAATTTTAAACATTTTGAAAGTAGATATGTAGCAGAATACAAAATGAATGAGTTTTTCATAGCAAATATAATTTTTGGGAAAAAAAAGAGACAAAGGAATTCCATTGCCTATAGTTCCTGATTAAACTCCTAACCAGTCCTCCACCTCCTGCACCCACACCACACCATGGGAGGGCTATGCACCCCAGTCCTGTGCCTCTTAAGAACACTTTGGTGGGAAAGTTTAGGGAGCACTAGTAATCCCTTGGGGTAAAGGATAAGAGCAAAAATCAGACCTGGGGTCAGATAGACCTGGGGTCAGATAGACCTGAGGTCAAATAGACCTGGGGTCAGATAGACCTGGGGTCAGATAGACCTGAGGTCAGATAGACCTGGGTCAGATAGACCTGAGGTCAGATAGACCTGAGGTCAGATAGCCCTGAGGTCAGATAGACCTGGGGTCAGACAGACCTGGGGTCAGATAGACCTGGGGTCAGACAGACCTGAGGCCAGACAGACCTGGGGTCAGATAGACCTGAAGTCAGATAGACCTGGGGTCAGATAGCCCTGGGGTCAGATAGACCTGAGGTCAGATAGACCTGGGGTCAGATAGACCTGGGGTCAGAGAGACCTGGGGTTAGAGAGACCTGGGGTCAGAGAGACCTAGGGTCAGATAGACCTGAGGTCAGATAGACCTGAGGTCAGATAGACCTGGGGTCAGACAGACCTGGGGTCAGAGAGACCTGGGGTCAGACAGACCTGGGGTCAGATAGACCTGAAGTCAGATAGACCTGGGGTCAGATAGACCTGGGGTCAGATAGACCTCGGCTCAGACAGACTTGGGGTCAGACAGACCTGAAGTCAGATAGACCTGGGGTCAGACAGACCTGGGGTCAGATAGACCTGGGGTCAGAGAGACCTGGGGTTAGAGAGACCTGGGGTCAGAGAGACCTGGAGTCAGATAGACCTGGGGTCAGAGAGACCTAGAGTCAGATAGACCTGAGGTCAGATAGACCTGGGGTCAGATAGACCTGGGGTCAGACAGACCTGGGGTCAGAAAGACCTGGGGTCAGATAGACCTGGGGTCAGACCTGGCTTAGAAAACAGCACCCCCTTTACTAGTTGGGTGCCTTCGAGTGAGTTATTTACTACCTCTAAGCTTCAATTTCCTCATTTGTTGAATGGGATAATAACAAAATAATTGATGGAATGTTTGATCGTCGTGAGAGTCTATAAAGTTTGCAAAGCTGATTTTTAAAAATTGATTTGTAACCCATCACAGCTTAGCTCTTGGGCTTCCATTTCTGCTGACTATGGAAAGTATTTCACCCTTCAGCGTAAGATAACTTGGTCTTTTCTAATTCAAGACTTGCTTTGGGGGTAAAGATAGACTTAAATTCAAGGTTCACCCCTCTACCTTCTGGGAGGCAACTGGGTACAAGGGGATTCTTCCTGGTATTAAGATGGAGTGGTGTCCATCTAGTCAGCCCTCACCTCCTTCTGCTGGAGTTCACCTCTCTGCTGGTCCACACGTCAGCCACAGCCGCAGCCTGGGCCAGCAGGAGGGAGACAGGCCTCCTTGTTCCATACCTGGGTTGATCTAATATTGGTGGCCTCTGCTACTGTGCCTTGTTCTAGGTGGCGTGCTGCTTTCCTTAGCAGCACTCAGCTGTCTCCCAGCCTTTCAGTGTGTAGACCCTCAGTGAGGTAGCCAGGGCTCCCTGTAGCTGCGTCCAGGGGCACAGGACCTCCAGGGCATGCACGTTGGTGTCTCAGTCATGCATCTCCCAGGGCAGCACACTGGCACTCATTCCTGGACTGACGTTCACACTTTCTCCACTCAAGGGGCTGGTGTCTTTGTGAAGCCTAGTAGATATTCTTCCAAGGGTGGGAGAATACAATCAACTCCAAGAACAACCTGGAACTCCAGGCAGGATGCAGGACCTTTGAGATCAGCTCTGAACCCCAAGCTATTCAAATAGCAGTTGCACAGCAAATAAAAGTCATCAGGTATTACCAGTACAAGAAAAATATGATAAACAAAATTAAATAGAAGTCTTGTGATCGAAAGTGAAATAGCTACTGCCCAAAAAGACAGACAGAGAACACTTCTAAACTTGAAAGATATACAAATCATGCCTTGAATCTGACTCTTATCTCTAGGTATCCTGGGAATTAACCAATGTTGCACTTCTGGAGAATATAAGTGATGTATAAATGCTAAACAATTTACGTTTGCCTAACCACTTAGGATGCGTACCGAAATACTGTGCAATACTGATCTTCTAGAAGATTAATCCCCCCTAAAAGCAAACGGCTTCCACAGTGGCTTGATAAATGACAAGGAAATAGCAGCTTTATGACTCTCATACTGATGTGCTGTGCTACGATGGAACAAATATTAAAAGAGAAAAATCTATCTTTATCTCCAGGATAAGATTATGGTGCCTGGGTAGCCGTTCCTGGCTTTCTGAAGAAAGCCATACCAACCGAACAGCTTTCCCTGAAGGCACTGGCACAGGAAGAAATGGGTTTGCTATTTCGGTGAACATTTCATGAACACTTAGATGCTAGTGCTGTGCTACATGTTGGGAATACAAAGGTAAATAAAGTGATTCCTGCCCTGAGGTCGCTTGCCCTCACTTGATATTTTGCCTTTGTCCTTTCTCTATCTTGCCGTCCCTGGGACTCTCCCAGTCTCCCCAAACTCAACAACCTGGCAGTCATCCGGCACCCCTCCTTATCCCTCAAATGCCAAATCCAATTAGTCACCAAGACCCAGGGTCCCTCCCACTTGGTTGAGAGTGGCCTCTGAGGCCGTAACTCCCCGACACTTCCAGGCTGCCTTGGCACTGGAGAAGGCCCTGAGGCACAGAAGCAAGGAGGACCTGAAGCTGTCCTCTATAGCCATGGCTGAAATCCCAAGTAGACCCAGGGATGTGACAAGGGGCACCCAAGTATCTGCTCTACCAGTTGTGCTACTCAAGGAGGACCACCAAGCAGAGAGATGACGAAAGGAACATTCAGTGGGGAGACAGTGAGGATAAGGAAGGATGGAGGAAAAAAGAGAAAGAAAGATGGTAGGAACATGGACAGGAAGGAGACAGAAAAGGGAAAGAGTCCAGAAGCCAAGTGAGAGGGAACAGTTAGGACCCCAGGAAAAGCTCAGTCCCTCTGCTGATGAACGAAGAGCAGAGAGCAGATTTTCAGACAAATGGGATAATGCCACTTAATGAAATAGGGTTAGGAGCTCTTAGAGGCCTCCAGTATTAATTCAAGCAGAGTAATGGAGGTGGCAGTCAGGAGGGTATTGGGAAACACAGTTGAAAAAATTGGGGGAAAAAAAAAAAGACACTGGGTTTCACCCACAAATATGGTCACATTCTGAACAGAAGAATCTGAGAACCTTCAGTTTGAAATGTGCAACTTCAAGGAAGAATAAGCAAAGGCAATGACCTGGCTCGTATGTCCCACAACGACTGGCAACCTCTACTGCTAGAAAAAGTGTCTTCCTGCAATGGTCTGAGATTCCTAACGAAATGTGACTGGGGGGTGAGAGTGGGGGAGGGAGCTGGCACCTGGAAGTTCTCTCTCCTCCAAAACCACCTTTCTTATCAGCTCATGGATGCCTGTAGTTCCAGTTTTGTTGGTGGAAGGGAAGAAATGAGTGACCAGGTGTTGAATGCCGATCCCATGCTAGCTCTATGCCAGGGGATTTACATACATTAACTCGTTTACTCCTCATGGCACCCTCTGAGGTAAAGATGTCTAATTCCCATTTCACAGATGAGAAAATTAAAGCTGGGAGTGGTTAAGAAACACTTCCTATATCACACAGCTAATAAGAGGCAGAGCCACAACTCAAGCTCTGTCTTTCTGTACCAATGTCCCCAGTCTTTCCCCTGCACCACGTTGTGACCATCGGGCTTAACACTTTACCTCCTGGGAACAATGGCAATACCCCTAAAAAGAATCACACACTTTTAGACGTCACTAGCTTTGCTCGTTCATTCAATACCTGTCTATTTAGCACTTCGTTGGATTCATTCATTCACCAGGTATTCACAGAGTCCGACTAATGTGCCAGGCACTATGCTTTGGGGATAGCACAGTGAATGACCAGCTGTGATCCCTGTGCCCTGGTGGGGAAAAGGGACACAAGACAATTAAATTAAAGAATTACAAATTGCAAATTTGGAATGTACTATGAAGGAAATAAACAGGAGGCTGGGTCAAAGGGAAATAGGGAAAGGGTGGCCCACATTGGAAGTGACATTCAAGACAAGCTCTGTCGAATGAGAGGCTCAGGCATGGAGCTGGGAGAAAGGGATTCCAAGCAGCAGAAATAACCCATGAAAAGATCTGGAGCATGAAACAAGCTTAAAGAAAGCTCAACTGACTGGACAATGGTGAGTACAGGAAGCAGGGGTGTGCAAGGTGCTTGAGAAACAGGTGGGGGCCCCATCCTGCAGGGCTTTGTGTGCTCTTTGGGGACTCTGGGTTTTGTGCTGTGTGCAAAGGAAGCCGTGAAGGATTATGATCGGAGAAGGAATGTGATCCAATTATGTTTCTAAAAGATTTCTCCGGCTGCACATGGAAAACAGACTCTCAGAGGTCAACGGTAGAGACAGGGAGAACTGTTAAGGAGGCTGCTGGAGTATTCTAGCAAAGAGACCAAGATGGTCTGGATTAGAGTGGTGGCAATAGAGGTGGAGGGAAGTAGTTGGCTCTGAGATCCTTTGGAGGCTGAACCAAAAGGACTTGCTCACAGATCAGGTAGGGGAAGTGAAGACAGAGGTGACTACTGGGTTTCTGCCGGAGAAATTAGATGGATGATGGAGTCGTTACTGAGGTCATAGCTCACAAAGGTCACAGAGCTAAGTAAGGGGGACTTAAAGGTAGGCAGTGGGGACTTCCCTGGCGGTCCAGTGGTTCAGACTCCACGCTCCCAATGCAGGGGGCACAGGCTCGACCCCTGGTTGGGGAGCTAAGATCCTGCATGCTCCACGGCCCAGCAGTCCAATCAATCAATGTAGGCAGTGTGATTCCCCAGGCACACTCCTAACCACAAAGGCATCTGCCTCTAGCTGGCCACAGAGACGGGTAGCTCATTCCCTTATTACTCTCCTTGGCCCTTTCCTGCCTAACTTACTGCTCTCCCTCATCCCCACAGACATCCTTGCTCAGGACCCGGGATGGCTCTTCTCCCTGCAGTGACCTTGTCCAACATGGTGATGATGCTCAGAGAGGCAACTCTCATGGCGTTGAGATTTCACATCCCCTCCACCCCCTCACAGCTACAAGGTTAACATTATCAGGACCCTAAACCTTGCTCCAAATCCCCATAGGTGCCCTAACTCCAAAACCTGGGCTGGGAATATTTAATCTTCATTTTAAACCAGACACTGATCAGATCAAACTCAGGTACTTTGGACGTAGGTTGACATGGCAGAGGAGCAAAGGGAGTAATCACTGCTGATAAAACGGAGAAAATGGAAGAAAAAGCTCTTTTAGCTTAAATTGTTTCCTATAAAACAGTTTTGAAGGTAAAAGGTACTATCTTCTTGTCAGTGTCAACATTTCTCTCGCTGGGTAAGTGAAATTATGTTTCTGTCAGTGACGAAATCTCTCCAAAAGGGAGGTGACATTTTTTTGGGTTCTGGCAAGGAAAGACTGGGTCTAATGAAACTGGTAACTACACGGACGCATAAAAGAACATTTGCATAGGAGGCAAGCAAACATCACCCCATTTCTACTGTCTGCAATGAGTGTACGCCCAGAACTCTTAAACCTTGCCTACGCTAATATGGATTAATTGACTTGATGAGTATTTTTCACTGAATTTATGCCTGGTGTTTGCGTGAGAGATAGAGACAAAGACTGTATGCTACTGCTTTCTCTCTATCACCTATTATCCAAACTCATCGCTTGACTGTCAGTGGCCAATATTCAGATGCCTTTGCTATCTGCCCCATAACCTCGAGCAGCGCCATCTTGCTGATCCAACCAGAGCCATAGTCTATCACCTGTTCATCTGAGCTCAGTTGTATCACAAAATCAAAACCAGTATAAGAGATGCCAGATCCTGCATGAGAATTCAATATTCAAGGCTCCTGATCTGAGGAGGCACTGGTTTTCCAGCTGCACTTCCTCTCCTTCTGTGTGATGGATGGCATGCCATCTGAGCCCATGAGAGTTAATGCCCTCACCTCTAAGTAGGAATCCCTAAGACCTACAGCTACAAAAAGGAACCAAAGGAACTGCTTTGAAGGGTTAAAAGCAATTGTCTCCTGGAGGAGAGAACCAAGGCCCCTTTATTTCATAGTTGCTGAGCTGAAGCCTGCAGTTTGCTTGGCATCTAGCATGAGCTTGTGCCCAGAAAACCAGAAATGACAAACAGAAGCAGAAGCACAGCTTGGGCACACATTAATATGTTTGGACTCAGAAGAGGTAGAATTCTCTAAGATATTAAGGGGCATTTTTGTCCCACCTTAGAGTACAGCTCTGACGCTCTTCTCAGATCTTTTCATGGTTGATTCTTCTCAAACTAACAGTTGATCTAAGTCATGGGCACATTTTGGAAAGTTGTAAATGTGGAGCTCGAACCAAGCTAAAGTTGCACATGTATGAGAAACAGAAAAGGCTGGAACAAACAAGTGAAGGAGAATTCAGAGGGAAGAGTTTAACCATTTCCACGGATCCATCCAAAGAATATAAGCAAGTACCACTTTTATTCCCAGTCACCCAAACGAATATTGGGAATTGAAATTAAAAAGCATCTTTTCTAAATTATGCCATTATACAAAGCATCATCACATTTCCTCCCACTTCTGTCCTCTTCCTCTTTCCCCACCCTACCCTGCCTCTAAATAAATCCAATTTACAACGTAAGATGTGGCCGATGATAATACGCAACATTATTCTGTGAGCCATCAAGACAGAAAAAAAATGCTGCCAATTAAACCCTGACACACACCTTGGTTTCAGAGATGTTGAAATGTGAAAAAAGGGTTCATCTTAAAATCTATGAACCACAGCATACACACAGGCGCACGCGCACGCGCACGCACACACGCACACACGCACACACGCGCACACACACACATCATACGTGTCCGTGAATTCCTCTAAGCAAGGGTAGAAAAACTGTCATCAAGAACCAATTTTCCAAACAGGCTAGATTTGTGCCGCCCCTTAAAAGGAGGGTGTGGGGAATCTGAACTTTATTTTATGGTATACATTTGCTGCCTGAAGACAACTCGGAACACCATTGACAGCTAATGGACCACATTTCATATCTGAGAAATGTCTTATTTTTAAAACTGAAAGCAGAGAAAGTCATTAGGTTTGCTTTCACTCTTGCCACAGAATGGCAGGGCAATTTTCATCATACCTACTCCTTTTTTTTCTTCATTTTCCATTTTCCTCTTCTCTCTTACATTCGCCTTTATTCTTGCTCTCTTTTTTTTTTTTTTTTTTACTTGAAATCTAGTTTATGTGGTCTGCCTCAAAGGTCCTTAATAATAACTTATTGTACATGTTTATTACACTTGATAGGAAGTAATTTTATTGAAGCCCCTTTTGTTTCTTCGTTTGCTGATAATCTTGTGTCTCCACACCGGTAATACTGTCCCTAAGAAATTGGTATTTTTAGCATTATTCTTGTTTGTTATAACCAGGGAGATGATAATGAGAATTCATGGGGCTGCAAAACAGGTACAGTGACTCCATCTCTAAAACAGCCCAGTGCCTAACTGTAACGAAGATGCTTTGTATTTATTTGGCATAATATTCCTGACACCTAATAGTGGTCATTTTCTCTCCAACACTAAGGATTTGTTTAGATCAATTACTCATTGCATTGGTTGTTTGTTAAAGCCTTATCTAGGCCACTCATACAAAAGGGGGGTGCCAATTAATTGAAGTTTAATCATTCATCAAGTCAACATTTATTAAGTGCCCGATCTTTTCCCAGACATTCTAGCAGGCACTGTGGATAGGTCTTGGCAGAAAACGGAAACATATCCGAATTAAAAATAGCCCAATGTATTTGTCCCTTCCAGCTGCTATAACAGAATACCACAGACTGGGTAGCTTATAAAGGATAAACACAGTTCAGGAGGCTAGAAGTCTGAGATCAGGGTGCCATGGTCCGATGAGGGCTTTCTTCTGGGTCACAGACTTCTTGTTGCATCTTCACATGGCAGAAGGGGCTAGGGAGCTCTATGGGATCTTTATGAGAGCATTAATCCCATTCATGAAGCCTCACCCTCATCATCTAATCACTTCCCAAAGGCCCCAACTTTTATCACCATCACATTGTGCATTAGAATTCAAAACGTGAATTTTGAGGGGAGACAAACATTCAGAGACCATAGCATCCAACAACCTCCAGACAGTTAAACTTAGCACTGTCCCTTCTAAATTTCCTCCATCTGATGAGCAATTATCACCTCCTTCTCTGGATCCCTGTTCCCCTCAACTAAGACAGCTCGAGCCTGTGCCACAAAATATATCCTTAATAAAAAAAGAAAAACGGAAGCATCATTTAGAGGCATAGCTTATTCCATTACTTATGTCTTCTGCTTCATTTCTCTGAGGCCTTCAGACAAAAACTAGAACATGTTTCAACTTTACTTTAACCATATATTATGGAAAATTTCAAACATATAAAGTAGAAAGACTAGACTATGAACCCCAAGTACTTATTCCCAGCTTCAATAATTATCAACAATTCTGCCATTTTTATTTCATCTCTGCCTTCCACCTTTTTTCATATTGGATTTCAAAACCCAGATCTCCTACCATTTCACCCATAAATACTTCAGCATGTATTTCTGAATGACTGGGATTTTTTTCTCTTTTTAACTTCACCATAATGCCATTATCTCATTCAACAAACTTAACAAGAATTTCTAATTATCACCTCATAAACACCCTTGTTTTTCCCTGATTGTCTCAAAAATGTATTTTTATAGTCAATTTGTTGAAATCAGCCTCCAAAGTTTGCAAATAGCATTTGTTTGATTAGTCTTTTAAGTCTCTTTTAGTCCAAAAGCGTTTTCTCTCCCTTTCTTCTCCATGCCATTTATTTTTGAAGAAAATTGGTCATTTGTCCTGTGGTTGAATGCATCCTCGTGGTGTCATCCAACATGTTCCCCTTTCCTCTGTATTTTCTATAAACTGGTAGTTGGATCTAGAGATTTGATTCCATCTAGGTTCAATATTTTTAGCCACAAGATGTTATGGACCATGCTGTGGTGTCCTATTGCATCACATCAGGAGGCACAGAATGTCTGGTTGTTGCACTTTTTGTGATAATCAATGAGTTCAGGTGATGTCAACCTGATTCACCCACTAAAAAGTCTCCCCATGAACTTTCACCTAGTGTTTGTGTAGCCATTGATAATCATTGCCTAGAGCCACTATTCCATCAGAGATTTTTCCAGTTAATCAATCATTTCATGTCACAAGTATACCACAGAGTGAAATAATTTACCCGGGTATTGATTAAACTAAATCAGAAAAAACTACAGTTAAAACATTTTTTAAAGCACTGAAACACACTTGAGACTGTTATCTGAAAAATAAATAAATAAAAGTAGGAGAGTTCAACCTAGAGATGTCTCCTCCTCTTTTGAAAACAAAAACTCCGTTTTAACTGAAAATTTCCTAGACCACCTGCTTGATAGCACTTGCCTTTTAATACCTATTGATTAGGAAGATGTAGATGATGAAAAGCTTCTAAATTCAGTGACCCACTAAACAGATTTCTAGTATATTAATCATAGCAGTAGTGTACACACCCCTGAACTATAGCAAAGCATGTGTCCTAAGGATAAAACATAATTTTAAATTTTTCAAGCTGCAATCTTTCCCCCTTCTGTCTTACATCCCAAACCATGCCCTCTAAAGAGCTGATCACTGGTGGGACTGGTGGAAGGAAAACTTCTTCAGGCTGAGTGTCACAAAAAGTCTGTGGGAGTTTACAGAGAGCAAAAAACAAGATTTTCTGGACAATGTGCAACAACACGGATGGACCTAGAGATTATTGTACTAAGCACAGTAAATCAGACAGAGAAAGACAAACACCACATGTATATGTGGAATCTAACATATGACACAAATGAACTTATCTACAAAACAGAAACAGACTCACAGACATAGAGGACAGACTGATGGTTGCCAAGGGGGAGGGAGGGTGGGGGAGGAAGGGATTGGGAGTTTGGGATTAGAAGATGCAAACTAGTATATAGAGGATGGACAAACAACAAGGTCCTACTGTGTAGCACAAGGAACTCTATTCAATATCCTGTGATAAACCATAATGGAAAAGAATATAAAAAAGAATGCATATATGTGTATAACTGAATCACTTTGCTGTACGGCAGAAATTAACATAACATTGTAAATCAACTATATGGCAATAAAATTTTCAAAAATTAAAATTAAAAAAACTTAAAAAGATTTTCTGGCCAGATTTTCTCCCCTCTCCACCCTTTGATATTTTCAAAAGAGAATGCAGAAGGCTCACATTCCTATTCCAATTACATGACTTACATACGTATGTGTCAGATATGGTGTTGATTCAGTCAACAACGTTTTCTTACAGATCTACAGCTCGAGGCAGCCCTCTTTTCTTCCCCCACTGGGGTCCACAGTCCCGCAACTGCCCTATATGGGTCTCTGGTACTTTGGTTCCAAACACTTCAACCATAGGCTCTACTGCCATCACCATCCCGCGATAATATTAACAGTACTCTCCATAAATCTAGAAGGCAAACAAGTATGGTCCCCCAGAGAAGGGCACCTTTTAAGCTAGAAGTTGGTTCCCCAAGACCAACTAGATAGCCCACAGTAGCATCAGTCCTAGTGGCCATCAAGGTAAGGAGGACAGACTGATGGTTGCCAAGGGGGACCAATGGCCTACTCTCCTGCTGAGGCCAGAAGCACACACGGTACAATTGCCTGGTTAGGCTGATTGCTCACAGACAAGACAGGAGGCTAATCTGGCCATTGACCTAAACTCTGATGTTTGCAGCACACACTCATAGGGGCCCCAGACTCAAGCCTCCTTCCTCTGTATAACAGGCCATTTGATATTTCTGCTGACATTCTTCACTCAAAGGTATTTTATTCCACATGTCATGAAGTGAAACTTTTGAAATTGTGAAGCGATTTGTTGCAAGCAGAGCTGGCTTTACAGAGATGCTGAGATGAGGACCAGCTTCTATCCATCGATCAGAAAGAATCTGCAAAACATCTTAGATGAAAGACAGCTACGAAAAGGGCTGGAGAGGCCGAGTGGACCTGAGTAGAATGCTGAGGATGGCAGCTAAACAGGGACTCCAGCTCCAATCTCCAGCTCCAATTCTGTTATAGAGCACTTTTCCCAATATTCAAAAACCAGAGGAGGGCTTCCCTGGTGGCGCAGTGGTTGAGAGTCCACCTGCTGATGCAGGGGACACGGGTTCGTGCCCCGGTCCGGGAAGATCCCGCATGCCGCGGAGCGGCTGGGCCCGTGAGCCATGGCCGCTGAGCCTGCGCGTCCGGAGCCTGTGCTCCGCAACGGGAGAGGCCACAACAGTGAG
>NW_021703772.1:92639183-92727443 GCF_005190385.1 Monodon monoceros
GGGGGGGGGGGGAATAAAGTATCATGTTGTCACTGATTCCAGCCTTTTTAAAAAAATATTTTATTCCTTTTTTAAATAAATTTATTTATTTTATTTATTTATTTTTGGCTGCATTGGGTCTTCGTTGCTGTGCGCAGGCTTTTCTCTAGTTGCGTTGAGCGGGGGCTACTCTTCATTGTGGTGCGTGGGCTTCTCTTTGCGGTGGCTTCTCTTGTTGTGGAGCACGGGCTGTAGGCGTGCAGGCTTCAGTAGCTGTAGCACACGGGCTTCAGTAGCTGTGGCTCATGGGCTTCGTTGCTCCATAGCATGTCGGATCTTCCCGGACCAGGGCTCGAACCCGTGTCCCCTGCATTGGCAAGTGGATTCTTAACCACTGAGCCACCAGGGAAGCCCTGATTCCAGCCTTGAGGAATGAACCCTGACAAGAGCCACGTAGCATTTTCTTAGAGAACCACCGTGTCTTCCTCCTTGTCTCTTCCAAATGAAACTGGACAGTAATAAAGTCAGGCTCAGTATTCATTCATTCATTCATTCATTCGCTCAACATTTAACGGACAGCCCTATGCTAGGAGGTACAGCGATGAACAGGACAGATTGCTGGTCCATGATTTCCTGATCTAACCAGCGATATCGAAAGCTATGCCACTAACCTCAGAGCCTCACGGTAGGACGATGCTACAGGAGAAGTGAGTCTCTCATGCTACGGATGCAGCATTCTAACTGTTCAGTGGGCCATGAGGGAAAGCTATGCAGGGGCATGCCTTTGGAGTCTTGATTTTTGCTCCTGATTTTTTGCAGCTGCAGGTGTGGCCCTGGAATAAGAAGAGGCTGGATTCTACTTACCCTGCAAGAAACTCCATGTGTCAGCTTTCTGGGTTTTCTGTGGTCAAAGCTCTTGCCCAAGAAGGGCAGTCACCTGAGGAGAATGATTCCTGTAAAAAGAAGAGAGCGACTTAACCGAAGCTAAGACCTCCTCCCCAGGAGGACTGTGGAGGAAGAAAGAAGAAAGGTGACTCTTAACAAAGACCTATTGCAGATGGGTGCAGGACAGCAAAGATGCGATGAGAAAGCTGAAGTCCAGGCCCTATTTTATTAATTAAAATTTTTATTGCAGTACTTGTAGATTTACATGCATTGTAAGAAACACTACAGAGGAAATCCCCTGTATGCTTTTCCCAGCTTCCCCCAAAGGCAACATCTTGCAAAATCACACTCTACTATCACAAACAGGATATTGACAGTCATATAATCCACCAGACTTATTCCAATTTCCCAGTTCTACTTGTACTCATTTTTGTGTATCTATAAAGTTCTATACAATTTCATCACCTGTGTAGATTCATGTATTCATCTCAACAGTAAAGAAAATGCGCAGCTCCAACACCAAAGGATCCCTCATCCTGCCCTTTTATGACCACAACCATCTCCCCTAACACCTAACGACCACTAAATCTGTCTTCTATTTCTAACTATTATCATGGTCTGATTGTTATATAAATGGAATCCACGATACTGGCTTCTTGGGATTGGCTTTTCTTGCTCAACATAATGCCCTGGCTATTTGTCCAAGTTGTGTGTGTATCAATAGTTTATTCTTTTTATTTCTAAGTAGTATTCTATGGCATGGATGCACCATAGTTGAACCCTTTACCTGTTGAAGGGCATTTGGGATGTTTCCCATTTGGGTCTATTATGAGTGAAGCTGCTATGAACATTCGTTTCCAGTTTTTCCAATGCTGAGGGACATAAAATTTAGAGTCTACATTCTGGGACAGACCCCAGTGGTAAATGGCCACTGAGTGTTGGGCTCACTGTGCACGGACAGGCTGTGGAGGTAAAGCATTTCCACCCCTTAGACGCTGGGCTAGCTGCTGAGTCCCAGAGCTTCAAGGCCCATCACCATGTGGCCCCTGGTCAGCATGAGGAATGGATTGGAGGAGCCTCAGCAGTGCTGGCAGGAAAGAACGCCAGGTGTCCCCTGCTGCTCAGTGTGGCTTCTCCAACCAGGAAGTGCCTGGGCAGTGGCCGCAATGCAGATTCCTGGGCCCAACCCCAGAAATTCTGATTGGGTCACTTCAAGGTGAGCCCAGCAATCTGCATTTATATCAAGCAAACCAGGTGTGCCTCCCTTGGTTCCTCCCCCTTCCTGGTATTCACACTTTTGTGTAATCTCCACTTCAGTGTGGGTGGGACCTGTGACTCGATTCTCAGCCAATAGAATATGACACAGGTGATTAGGTTATGTTATACAAGACCCCACCTGGCTAGGAGACTTGCTCTAGAGACACTGCATGCTGGCTCGATGAAGTAAGTGGCCACGTGGGCAAAGCCCACGTGCCAAAAAAAACCGTCGGTGGCCTCTAGGATCTGCGGCAGCCTCCAGCCTCCATCACCAAGAAGTCATGACCCTCAGCCTGACAACCACACCTACCTGAGTGAGCTTGGAGGTGGATTCTCCCACAGCCCAGCAGTCAACATCTTGATTGCAGCCTCATGAGAAAACAAGCAGAGTAGTGCAGACACTGTGAAAAACAGTATGGAGGTTCCTCAAAAAACGAAAAATAGAGTTGCTATATGATCCAGCAATCCCACTCCTGGGCATATGCCTGGACAAAACTACAATTCAAAAACATACATACACCCCAATGTTCACAGTAGTATTATTCACAATAGCCAAGACATGGAAACAACCTAAATGTCCATCAACAGATAAAGAAGATGTGGTGTGTGTGTGTGTGTGTGTGTGTGTGTGTGTATATATATATACATATATATATATATATATATATATATATATATATATATATATCATGGAGTACTACTCGGCCATAAAAAAGAATGAAATAATGCCATTTGCAGCAACATGGATGCAACTAGAGATTATTATACTAAGTGAAGTAAGTCAGAAACCAAGAAGAGGATACAGCTGAGCCCTGCCCGGACTCCTGACCCACAGGAGATAACAAATACAGGTCGTTTTAAGCTCCAAAATTTGTGGTGCTTTGTTACACAATAGAAAATGAATACATCGTGTGTTAGGAACTGAATGTTTGGGGCCTTGCATTATTCATAGGTTGAGATCGAATCCCCAGTGTGATGGTATTTGGAAGTGGGTCTTTGGGAAGTGATTAGGTCCTGAGGGCAGAACCCTCATGAATGGGATTAGTGCCTTACAAAAAGAGGCCAGAAACATAACTGGCCTTCTTTCAGCCATATGAGGATACAATGAGACGTCATCAGTCTACAACCCAGAAGGATCTAAGACAGAACCCTGCTGGCACCCTGATCTTATACTTCCAGTCTCCAGGACTGTGAGAAATAAATGTTTATTGTTTAAGCCACCCAGTCTATGGTATTTTGCTATAGAAGCCCGAGCTGACTAAACACCAGGTGAATTCTGCTGGCTCTTGCCAAGGAGAAAGTATCAAAATCTCATTCTCACGTATAATGGAATAGAACAAGGAAATAACTTGATGTCAAAAGCACCCGACTCTGCCATTTACTGGTATAAACTTGGGTAACTTCTTCAGATCTCAGTTGCTTCATCTATGAAATGGAAATAAAAATAACTTCCTCATGGGAAAAAAATTTTCTACCCAGCAATAGATAACCAGTATACCGAGTGTTTCTGATGCAGAGTGGTGGGCCCTACCCTGGACTGTACCTTGAGAACCACAGACCAAACCAAGGTGAGGTTGAGCCTCAAGTAGCGGGCAGTAAAAACCTGCCTCAAACCAAACCCTACGGTCTTCTTTTTTTGTAAGAATCTGAAAAAGAAATTATTTATTTATTTTTTTACAATGGTGTGTTAGTTTCTGCTTTATAACAAAGAAGAACCTAGGGGTAAGACAGGAATAAAGACACAGACCTACGGTCTTCTTGACATGAAAGACCTGCTTGTCCCCTGGGGGGACCCTTCAGTTCCTCAGAAGTACTTTGGAGTTTGAGTAACAACTGTCACCTGCCCCCAGGCTGCCATCTGACTCTCCCACCCAGAGGTGACCCAAGACTCTACTTATGGAATCAAACAGCAGACACTTTGTAGTCTGTCTCCTTTTACCACTCTCTGAGGTAGTGGGGAGCTTCTGGAAAAACCTTTGGGGTCTTAAATGCCTCTACTAAGTTTTCTAGTATCTAGTTGGTCACAGCATCAGCTTTTAAATGGCAAAAAGACGGACAGGTACAATTATGTGTATATAAACACATATATACATTTATCTGCCTTAGTATCATCCTCTTCCTACACACGAACACACACAGAGGAATGCAAGCACCATAACATAAGGGCAGGGAATTTTTCTTGAGTGTTTAATGATGTATCTCCTGAGCCTGACAGGTATTTGTAGGAAGGAAGGAGGGAAGGAAGGAAAGAGAGGGAGGGGAGAAGGGGGTGGGGTGGGGGGAGAGCTAGACTAATCAATGAAATTAATCCAATATTAATGGATGATTATAGTTTCCTCCTTTCACACCCCAAAGAAGTAGTTAGGAGAAATATTCCAGGGCTGAATATGGTATGGGGATTCATATTCCGAAGGCAGTTGTCCATCCCCTTTCGGGGACAGCAGGGACATCTTAACTGCATATTTATCTGTCATAAGATAGCCCTGGTGTCCTCCATCAGCCACAGTTTGCAGCCAATTGAAGACAGCACGCATATGTTTAGAAAGCCCAGCAGTGACACACCACTGTTCACCCTGAGACTTCTGCTCGTGATAATCCACTTCCTGTCAAACAGTGGATGGCCCACTGGGGAAGGGCCTTGCTGGTGCACGATAGCCATAATGGGCCAGTCTCTAAAGAGACCACCCAGTATGAAAGCTGATTAATAACAGAGTCAAGCCTGAGAGGGAAGCTTCTCTTTTTTTTTTTTTTTTTTTTGCGGTACGCGGGCCTCTCACCGTTGTGGCCTCTCCCGTTGCGGAACTCAGGCTCCGGACGCGCAGGCTCAGCGGCCATGGCTCACGGGCCCAGCCGCTCCGCGGCACGTGGGATCTTCCCGGACCGGGGCACGAACCCTCGTCCCCTGCATTGGCAGGCGGACTCTCAACCACTGCGCCACCAGGGAAGCCCGGGAAGCTTCTCTTTAACTTTCAATTTCCTACTCTGGCTGAAGACAGATGTGTAATTTGATTTCAACATGGCTTTCTGAAGCTCTAGATTTCTCGAGCAGTAAAACCAGCTTCGTGGCAATCTTTTTCCTCCTTCACCACTTCCTTAGCTCGGGGGATCAGATTCTTTCAAATCTGTCAGATTCAGACGAATCTGATGAGCTTCCTGCATTATTTACCCTCGAGTAAATGAGGAAAACCATTAACAGCTTGCCTCGGATCTCTTGGCAAATCTAACCACTGAGCACACTGATGTCCTGTTTAATCAAATAATTTATCTACACAGAATCAACATTTCTATTCATACTTCACATTAAAAAGAAGGAAAGCAAGGCACTGTCACACATTCTCTCCTTTAATTCCCAAGAGATATAAATTTGTTCTCCTCCCTCTTAAGAAAAACTTCTGAAATTGCTAGTCTTTCATTTGGAACCATCACCTCTCTTCACTCTGGGAAGTGAGGGCAGAAGAAAGGGAAGGTACTGGAACATGCACTGACCGAGGTCTGCCTGGCATGTGCTGCCTGTGTGTGCACGTGCCTGGGAGAAAAGGAAGGATTCTGTCTTGCACCAGATACCTTCCCTGCACCTTCCCCAGGCTCCCCTATTTACCCGAGGTTCCAAATGAGAGATCAGAGAGCAGCATTGAGGCAGGCTGTCTGCCTCCTGGGTTTTGGACAATGCGCTCTGACTCCCTGCCTCTGTACATTAACCAAAAAATGTCAAGTGCTCATTATGTGTAAGGCACTGAATGACAAATATGTGAAGACAGAAGATCACCCAGTGGGGAGAAGGGAGTGACCCTGTGCCACACTCAGCGCTGGGCACTGACACACATTTTCCCCTTCAATTCTGACAAGATACAAATTTGTTCTCCCCTATTTAACCCATGCAGAAACTGACGCTCAGAGGAGTTAAGTAACTTGCCCAAGGTCACACAGCCAATAATGAACCCAAGCCCATCTTCTTCCTGCTACATCACAAATTATCCCTGGTCTGCTGACTATTAGCTACTGTTCTTCCCCATGTCTTTGTTCCCTCCATTCACAAACAGTCACCACTTTATCTGGGTTTTTCTTCTTTCTATTACTACAGGATTAGGGTTACTCTCTCCCCAGATAACTTCCAAAAGGGTTATTTTATGTTACTGCTAAATTCATCCAACAAGTGCAGCCAGATTTTGGGAGAATAGGGTGATTCATCATCAAAATATGCAATGTAAACACCACCCGGTACAGCTGTACACAATGTAGGATATGAATCTTTACGTCAAGAGCTGAAAAACAGCCACATGGCACAGGGATATCGGCTCGGTGCTTTGTGACCGCCTGGAGGGGTGGGATAGGGAGGGTGGGAGGGAGGGAGACGCAAGAGGGAAGAGATATGGGAACATATGTATATGTATAACTGATTCACTTTGTTATAAAGCAGAAACTAACACACCATTGTAAAGCAATTATACCCCAATAAAGATGTTAAAAAAAAAAGAGCTGAAAAACAAGTGTGTGACCCCCCCCCAAGAAGAACAAATTTTGGTGGCACAAACCCTTAAAAACATAACTTTTATTTTTTCAATAGGGGTCTTTCCTTAAAACTGGAGAGATAAATAACCAAAGCAGCAAACAAATAAATGAATAAATCAATAAGGCTTCAAAGGAAGTAAGGACCATAGAGAAAAGCTAATGTGTTCTTTCTCTGCTGTCACTGATCAAATCAACAACGCTCTCTACCGCCGTGTGGCAGGGTGTCTCTTGCTCTCCTGTGCATTCACCCCTAAGAGCAATGACATTTGCTGGTTACACCCATTTGGTTTTCAGAGGCCAAGGTGGGTTGTATTTGCCTTTCCTATTAGCCTAGCAATACCTCCCTGTATTTTTTGCAGTAGATTTTCTGAACAGCAATAGGCTCTAATCAGTCTTCCTGGCTTCATTTCTCAGAATCTCACAGTCTCCTCAAGGAACATTTCAGACCTGACTTATCATCATTACCAGATGCTAAATAGTCACCAGATTCTATATTATTTATTACACCTCGTTCATTTCCCTGTTCTGGACTTATGGGTCGAATCACAGAGCATGTGAAAGACTGTCCCCACAATACGTCACGGAGACTCTACTATAATGCAGAGTCACATTTTGAAGGAAGCATTTCACCCCGCACGGAATAGCTCTGAACAGCAGCTGAGTCCTACGTCTCTTCAAGGCTCTGTCCCATATCCAGGCACAGGCTCCCAAGCAGCCCCTGAGCTGCACGCCTGTCGACGCAAACAGCAGTCACTTGCCCACCTCTCTCCAGCGGGGCCAAAGCACACCGCCACGTGCCCACCCCGCCCCGCCGTCTGCTGCTCTATCACAGAGCCTGGCAAGCAGCTGTAGGAGAAAGTGATTCCAGGCCATCCCTGTGTGGGCAGAAAGCACCCAAAGGTTACAGTGAGGTGAGAAGTGGTCACAGGACTACCCTTCTGGGACAAAACGACACTCCCACTTTGACCCATTCTACAGAACAAAGAGCCCCCAGTGGTGACCCTTTGAAGGACACAGGTTGCACCCTGCCTCCCTCAGGCCTCCCAATAGGCTAGCAGTGGCTTTCTATACCTCCCAGCCCCCTCCTGTCTCACCCAAAGGAGGGAAACTCGCCTCAACCATGCACAAGTCATGGTGAGAGGGGTTCCAGCTGAATTCTCTTCCAGGGAAATGTCTCTAACTTTTCCAGGGTTTTGTGCTCTAAGAAGACCTTTCAAAGCCCTGACTGCCCAGGAAGCAGCTGTCTGATGTGGGTCGGGGGACAGAAGCAGGCTCAGCCAGGTCTAAAGCCCCAGGAGACCAAGGATGCGTTCTGTATCACTCCAGGTGACAGAAATAGAACCAAGAAGTAGGTGAATGAAGGGTTTCTCCTCAATACAAGAAAGAACTCCAAACAGAGTTTGTCCCTTTCGGGACAGTCAGGCTTGTGGAAGGGCTAAACAAAGGTTAGGTAATAACTTCCAGGGATGGTGCACGAGAGGCAAACCAGGAACCCGCTAAGACCTCTTCCACCTCGACATTGGTGTGACCCTGAGGGGCTACGCACATGAAACTCACAGGGCCATAGCATTCCACACCTGCAACGGATTTCTGAGTTCATCATGTCTAGAGGCTGCAAATTAGCACCCCCAAGTTGAATTCAGTCCAGGGGAAAACTTCATTTTGTTCAGAGTGTTGTTGGTTCACACAGGTTTATTGTTACATGCCATATATTTGAAAAGTAAATGATTTCATATAAACCTCTGGATTTTTCACCTTCTCTTTAAAAAGAAATTAGAAGATCTGGTCACATGAGGTCTGCATTCTGCTTGAAGCTGACTAGTGGGCCATCCCCTTTAGATTGGGCTGTGCTCTGCCTCAGTCCCCACCATCCCTGATTGCCCCCCAGCCTCACAGTAAAGTTGGTGTTCTGTTGGCTTTCTGTTTCATTGTTTTGTTTTCTTCCCAGTCCTCTTTATCCAGATGTATTTTCTGTCTTACCCCTGTGGCCAGGAGTGTTTGCCACTGCTGGCCTAGTGAAACCTTGATGAGCTGAGGCTCAGAGAAGTTAAGTGACTTGTCCAAGGTCACACAGCCAGCTAGTACAAAGCAAGGAACAGAACACAGGTTTTCTCATGGTCTAGTGCTCCTTCAACCTGGCCACACTGCCAGCCTAGGGATGGCTCATTTCTCTGGATTGATTCAACTATTTACATCGAGGGTGGGCAAAGTGCCCCTCTGCACTTCCATTTAACATTTTCTAGGGATCAAGTTTCCACAGTTCCCCTTAAAAAACCAATAATAATAGCAAAAAATAAATAAATAAACCTTCTTTCCAGCTGACTTTGCAAATAACCAGCATCCAAAGACCAAACACCCTTTTGTGTGTCCAATAAAAAATCGACCTGATGAACATGTACGATTTCAATCTTCCTTGTAAAATCAGGAATAGGCCAAAACCTTATTATTTCAGACTCTGCCTTGATAGTCCAAATCAATAGTGCAAACGAGATTTCTGGGGGAAAATGTTAAAGTAATTGGCAGAACACACAGGTGTTAAGCCACCAGAAGCACGTTCAAAGCAAGGAATTAAATACAAATAATTGATAAGCTCGTTACAAGTCATCCTTATCTATAGATATATGTATTAGGGGCTTTATAAGACATCTCTCTATAATCTAAATTGAGTTACTGCCCGTACTTGAAAGTGACATAACTGCACATCTCTTAAAATCTTCTGTAATCAGACTTATAAGCTGATTTAAGCTGCCTATGCTCCCAATTAGGCAGGATTTGTAAGGACTGAGTAAACTGAAGAAAAGGCTTGTTAAGGACTTTTAAGTTGTTTTTTCTTTAATTTTTTAGCCACGCTGTGCAGCATGTGGGATCTTAGTTCCCTGATCAGGGTTTGAACCCACACCCCCTGCCTGGGAAGCTCAGAGTCTTAACCCCTGGACCGCCAGTGAAGCCCCAGGACTTTTAAAGCTTTTCCTTGTGGGGTAGGAGATCCCTTTCAGCAAGGCCTAGGTATACTCACTCGGTCTGTGTGGTAAGGTGAGTTATGTTTTGCCCTGGCCCTAAACAGAGATACGGCTTGGGTTGACTTGCTATCCGGTCCCCTCACAGGAGGGAGTTGGACTTGGCTAGGTCAGGTCACATGTCACATTTATGCTCACATCTGAAATGAGACTAATTTCAACAGAGCAAGTTAAAAGTAAGATTGCCTAATCGCTGAGGCCACCAATATTGAGCTGTCAGATTAGAAAACTGGGGTGGGGGGGTTACCTTCACTGTCCATTAAGCCTAACACTCAGGGAGACACATAACAGACCAAGCAGTCACCGTGGGCTGCCTACCCAGGATCCATTCTCCTTTCCTCCTTCTTAGGAAAACCCACATTGTGGTCAGGTATCTAGGATTGATAATCAGCTAGTCCAAAACAGATAGACTTACTGCTGTTTATAGAGAGCATCCATCCTGATTGGCGGTGTCCAAATTGTGCTGGATGTAACATATTAAGAATTTCAGTTCTCTCCCCAGATAGTCTAAGAACCAGTCGTGACTATAGAAATGAGTCCTGATTAGTATCAGCCAATCACAGTCATCCTATCCTTCTTGCCCGTGATTGGTTCAGGTACCCTGACTTTAGGCAGTCAGTACAGAGTATTCCCACTGTTGACTGCTATTGGGCCAGGGTTGCGTCCACAATCTAAACCACCCAATCAGACTGAAGAGAAGGAATACTTAGTCCATAATTGAGGGAATGAGTTTTCTCTCATTCACAAAGAAGTCACTTGTCTCAGCTGTTAATGGCAGCCCTCTTGAAACTCTGAGGACAGAGCCTATACATGGATAAGGGTAAGCAGGGGATAGAGCCACAGTCCCAAAGATTCAGGTACTGTGCCTGGAGCCTGCCCTACTTTCTGTCCTCCGTTACAAGAAATAGTACATTTCCTCATCGTTTAAAATACTTTAAGTGGGATTTCTATTCCTTACAGTCCAAGGTATCCTGTATTTACACAAGCCAATATATTCCAAGCAGGTTAGAGGGACTTTCCAGGTGAAGCCAGTGTCTTAACCCATCCTCACGCATTTTTAATCAGAGTAGATAGAACAACTGTTGGCAGCTGCCAAGAAAGTTCAAAGTCTTTAATGAACCCATACAATGCACGCACACACACTTGTAACTGGATAAGGCAGGGAGGTTGGCAATGTGGGGAAAACATGGATCTGGAGTGAGACAGTCTCAGGTCCATCTCAGCTTTGCCTCTTAAAAACTCTGTGACCACAGCAAAGTGTCAATACCTGTAAATTATGGGATAAATATATGTCTTACAGCATTGTTCTGAGAAGTCAATGAAATGCAGCATACAAAATATCTAGTGCACAAGATAGAAGATCAAGAAGTAAAAGACATTTTTCCTTCTCCTTTTGCCACCCAAGAAGTCTTTCCAGACCCCCTGACCCAAAGCTCCAGGCACCCCATTTGTTCCATTTTCTATTTCATCCCTTTCCTTTCTTCCCCTCTAACCCCACACTTGTTTAACTCTCTCTATCCATGGTATGTTTTGTGTGGTTGGTGTATGTTTTTCACTGATTCCATTTACCGGTACTTACTCTGTGGCAGGGACTGTTATGACATGTAATGCTCACGACCACAATCACCCACTGAAGAACGTGATATGCTTGTTTTATAGTAGATGCAAGGAGGCCCAGAGAAGTGATATAAACCTGCCCATGATTTTTTTCAAAGTTGAGTTAAGAGCAAGGAATTCTAGGCCAATGGGACTCCAAAGGCTGTGCTCTTTCGCTACTTCATTATCCTGTCCATCCAAGGAATAATTTATACTATATAGCTTCCAGTGGACTGAGAGTTATTCAAAAGTATAGCCATTGTTTTCTAAGGGAAGGTAGGTAATGCAAGGACTGGACAGTTGCCTATTCTAAGACGTCATTGACAACACCCGCTTTGGGCTGCCAGTTGTGCAAGCCTTCTTGACGCCTGAGATGCACAAAGAAGCAAGAGACATTGAGCTGTTAGGAACTATGGTAGTGTTTGTTCAAGTCTTTATAGGCCAAGGTTGAGGCCTCAGGGAAACCTGGCTGGAGTTTAGTCCAAGGAGAGAGTCTGTTGGAGGGCAGCTTCTAGCCAGCTGGCCGGGCACTGACAGAGCCCCCTACATATTAGAGCAGTAGACGGGTGCGATTGACAGTGAGAGGTCAAAAGCCAGGCTGATGATCTTGAACTCTCCCTTAGAGGGGGGATAAGCACCAGTCCCATTTTGCCCAGGATTGAGGGGTTTCCCAGGATGATAGACATTTGGTCGCTAAAATGGGGAAAGTCAGGCAAACAAGGACCTGTGGACCATCGCCCTGCTTGGAGGCACCAGGCACCTGGGAAAGGTGATTGAGCAGGAAGGCAGTGTGTGTGTGTGTGTGTGTGTGTGTGTGTGTGTGTGTGTGTGTGTGTGTGTGTGTGTGTGTGTGTGTGTGTGTGTGTGTGTGTGTGTGTAAAACTTAAGGCCTCAAGCCTCACTGGCCCTTTAGCGGGTCAGGTTGTGTCATTGCACCCTGGTTTGCTTGTTCTGGGAATCAATGTTCCAAAGTTTCTGAGCTGAGATGGGTCTGCCTGCTTTGCTTTGCGAACCTCAAACTTCACACGACAGTGTGTTCCAAGAATTGTTGGAGAAGGTAAGACCATTCATTGCTAGAACTGAATTTAACTGCATTAAAGAACACTGAGGAATTTGACTCACTGCAGGAGTTGGAATTCACTCGCCACCGATATCTAGCTAGGCAAGTGACCCTAAGCACACTCTTTACCTTCCCTAAGCCTTGGTCTCCTCATCTGTAAAATAGGATAAAAACCCCACAGAGCTCACAGGGTTACTGAGAGAAGTAAATGAGATTATGCACGAAAGGCCCTTAACAGGGTGCCTTGGAATGTATTAAACATTCAGTGAATAGCAGCTATTGTTACAATCAATCACAGTGGTTGTTTTTGTTGTTAAGCATGGGAAAGAAGCAGGATTTTATCCATAGTGTTTAAAGGTCAACATCCTGAAACATTTCCATGGGGTTGATTTTGAGGTGAAATAAACCAACATGAGGAATCTGTCACATAAATAGAAGTTGACCCTGGGTCCCTCAGACTTGTGTTAACGGTCACTCGGAGAATTCCAGAAAAACAAAGTAGACTAGTGAAAAATGCCTGTATTGCCCTTGGGTGCCATCCATCAGAAGGAGACTAACCCCCAGATTTTATTTTCTGTGTTAGGGGAAAGCCAAAAGAATGGGAACAAAATCCAATTAACAAAAACATAATTGATTTCAGAAATCCATGAACATAGAGCATCATTCTTGCTCTTCAAGGAAAACTCTAACAGCATCAAGTGTGGTTAACAACACAGAGAGCTAAACCATTTATTTATTCGTCTTTTAAAAATATGCTCTTCTTTTAAAGCCTTGGGAACAAAGTATAATCCAATCACACTGTAAAATATTGACACTGGAGCATTGCTGCAGTAATGAGCAAAATCCAAAGGAGCACGACAGCAAGACACCTGTCAAGGGCCCCCTGAGTCCAAGGAGGCCTCTGAAAGGGGCGCCGTGAACAGCCAGCTCAGGACCCTTTCAAATGCCAGAGCATGTCCAGGCCACTGCAGTCCTGTCACTATTCTGACCACATGGGTATCTCCATCTGGCCCACCTGGACTCCTCCTGGACTCCCAGCCCCCAAAGAATCCTGGCTTTGTCACTTGCAAATTTTAGTACAAGACTTGACCCGTCCAAAGCCACAGTTTTCTCAGCTGTACAACGGGGAAGACAATATTTACTGCTCAGGATTATTTTGAAGATTAAGAGGAAATGCATGTGAAGTCCTTAGTACAGTGCCTGGATTACAGTGAGCCCCAGTGCCTCTTTCTCTCTTTCCCCTGAATCTCTTAGTCCCCCTGACTCTTCCAGACTCCCAACTCATACCCTCTCCTAGAGCATGATGGTGTTGATTTAGCAATTATGTCTCATTTTATCGGTATACATTTATCCAACCACACAGCAGCAGGGTAAATTCTTGACAGCCGGAGGTGGCTTTAAAAAAAAAAGATAAACATACAAAATAGGGGGACAAAAA
Organism: Monodon monoceros; assembly: GCF_005190385.1. Taxonomy (NCBI): domain Eukaryota; kingdom Metazoa; phylum Chordata; class Mammalia; order Artiodactyla; family Monodontidae; genus Monodon; species Monodon monoceros. The sequence goes on from NW_021703772.1 coordinate 92,652,925, forward strand.
AAAGCCAGAGAGGGCTTATTATTTAATAAACACATAGCGTGTATGTGCCAATCTTAGCTCTAAATCTTCACACACATTGACTTGGTAAATGGTCATTACTTTTATGATTCCCATTTTACAGATGAGGAAACTGAGGCACAGAGAGAGAGACAGACTAACTTGCCAAGGTAGCAGCTCATCAGCTGCTGTGCTGAGATTTGAATTCATGAGGGCTGTCAGAGACCAAGCTCTTAACCACCAGACCCCTTGTGTTTCAGACTTCTGTGCCCCATGGTGTCTACCACATGGAAGGCCCTCCACAAAGACCCATCAACAGAAAGATGATTTAGTCAACAAGGATCACTTTGCACATGAGGAAACCGAAGAAAAGAGAGGTTACATCGTTTGTCCTACGTCAGAGAGACAACGGGGAAGCAGATGACGGCCCAAAGTGTCAGATCCCTTAGTGGTTTGCTCTTTCTGCCATGCCACCCTGATGGCCTTTTGAGGGACCAGCCGCCCACTGATGGAAGAGGTGGAGAGGAAAGCCCGTGAGCGGGCCTCAGTTCATGATCCCACACCTGGGGCTGGTGATCTCACCCCACGATCCCGCCCACCATGTCCCTCCGTGTGGGGTCTTCACACTTTGGGTCAGCCATAACTCCATACTGGCTCTGATTGTCAGGAATACTTAGGGTTGTGCGTGTACAAGAGAGCCAGCTGAACCTGAGCACACAGGCCACTGGCAGGCCAGGGGAGGGAAGCAGAAGCCCAGCCCAGATGCCTCAGGATGCTTACTTACTGGTTGGGATAAATCTTCACCGACTTCAAATAAGCATCTCAAGTACACGAGGTTTTCCAAACAAAATACCGCTTCTGGAGGGCCACAGAATTGCCTTTCAGGTATCAGTTCTACATCTTTTCACAATTCAGTAAACTAGTTTTTAAAAACTTAAGAGCCTAAATCCCTAATGTTAACCCTTTGCAGTCCATCAACGTGTTACCTTGTATTGCCAGGAAAACTCACTGTTGTGTGATCTGCACACAGTCTCAGGGGCCAGGGGGTGAGTTCAAATCTCAGCTCCTGAACTTGGTAGTTGTGGGGCACTGAGCTTTGTGCCTCAGTTTCCTCATATTTAAAAGGGTAATAATCACGGTACCTACCTGTAAGGATTAAATGAGTATGTGTGTATGTATATGTATTACACACATATGTGTGTATACAGGCATACCTCGATTTATTGGACTTCACAGGTACTGAATTTTTTACAGATTGAAGATTTATGGCAACCCTGCCTCAAGGAAGTCTATCGGCACCACTTTTCTAACAGCATTTCCTCACTTTGTGTCCCTGTGTCACATTTCGGTAATTCTTGCAATATTTCAAACTTTTTCATTATTATTATTTCTGTCATGATCTGTGATCAGTGATCTTTCATGTTACTATTGCAAAAAGATTATGACTTACTGAAGGCTCAGATGATGGTTAGCATTTTTTAGCAATAACGTATTGTTTAATTATGGTGTGTACCTAGTTTTGTTAGATATAATGCTATTGTACACTTAGACTACAGTATAGTGTTGAACATAACTTACATGCCCTGGACAATCAAAAAATTGGTGTGACTCACTTTATTGCAATATTTGCTTTATTGTGGTGGTCTGGAACCAAACCCACAATATCTCTGAGGTATGCCTTTATATATATATATATATATATACACACATGCACTAACACATATATATACATATTGTGTATATACTATACATATATACATGCATGTAACTATACCTGTGTGTGTGTATGTGTGTATATATATATTTTTTGTTGTTGTTATCGTTGGGAATATTTATTGTTGGGAATATTTGGTCTGTTAATACCAATATCTGCAAAACACAACAACTTCTAAACACAGGATAATAAAGCTTGAATATTAACATTCTTCTTCAATTTTGTGTAAAGTCTGCAGTACGGAAAATATACAAACTTCGAACAGCTGCAAAAATAGTATACACACACACACATATATAACTATACCTGTACATACAGGTATATACAGGTATACACAGGTATAGTTATATCTATTTGGTATATAGTTATATACTGGTATAGTATGGGTTGAATTTTTCCCCCCAAAATTCATATGTTGAAGTCCTAACCCCAGTACCTCAGAATGTGACCTTGTTTAGAGATAGGGTCTTTACAGAGGTAATCAGTTAAAATGGAATTATTGGGGTGGGACCCTAATCCAGTATGACTGGTGTCCTTATAAGAGGAGGAAATTTGAACACAGGCATATACAGAAGAAAGACAACATGAAGACACAGGGAGAAAGTGGCCATCTACAAGCCACAGAGGGAGGCCTGGAACATGTCCCCTCACACAGCCCTCAGAAGGAACACCGTGGTCTCAGACTTCTAGCCTCCAAAACTGTGAAAAGACAAATTTTTGTTGTTTAAACCACCCAATGTGTGTGTGGGGCGGGGGGGAGGCACCACCACTCAAAAATGTACCCAGCACACGGAAGTGGTAGTACTTAACTATTAGCTACTAATAGCAGTAAATAGGTTATATATCAGAAAGTGTGTAGTTTTACACTGCACTCTAAAAAAGCCCAGACCTGTGGATATAAAATCACAAAAGAGGAACTACAGGATGACAGCAGTCCACATGTAGGCCACTGCAATGCCAGGCCGGCCAGGCTCAGCTCTTCAGATTCAGACCCAACCATAAGAGCTGCATCATAACCAGTAATAATGTAGCATCTCTACAGCTTGTTCTCAGTCCTTAGTGCTCTTCTCTGACTCTTCTAAGTCAAACATGGGCCAATGTCATCACCGCTTTAACATTAAAACAAATATTTCCTACTGTTCCTCTTTCCAGCTTCCAAATGAGTTTAATGGAAATGTATTCTGTTATATCAAGGCAAGCTACAAAAAAAATGAATGTCATACAGTATAGCTAATTATCTGTGAATTTGTCTCAATATTATGCAATCAAATCGCAATGCAGACATTTGGAACTGAGGTCGATGTAAGGTTGCAACTGCCATCCATAACCCCTGATTGCCTATTTTTGTGTTCACCAAAACAGTCTCATTTTCCCTCATTGACTGTTTATTATAAGTCAGTTGTAAACTTGAACTCTTGATGTAATATAGATTTATGCTAGTACAAAATCCTGATTCTCACCTGTGTCATGAATTAGAGAACTGCAGAAGATTACGTGTGAAAAAGGGGAGGATTGTGATGGTTGATTTTATGGGTCAACTTGACTGGGCCACAAGGTGGCCAGATATTTGGTGAAACATTCTTCTGGGTGTGTCTGTGAGGGTGTCCCCAGATGAGGCTGACATTTACATCAGGAAACTGAGTAAGGCAGACCACCCTCCCCAGTGTGGGAGAGCCTCACCCAATCGATTAGAGGCCTGAATAGAACAAAAAGACTGAGTAATGGAGAATTCTCTCTCTGCCTGACACTGAGCTGGGACGTAGGTCTTCTCCTGATTTGGGGCTTAGACTAGAACTTACACCATCAGCTCTCCTGGTTGTCAGGCCTTCAGACTCAAACTGGAACTATATCACCGGCTCTCCTCGGCCTCCAGCTTGCTGACTGCAGGTCTTGGGATTTGTCAGCCTCCATAATTACATGAGCCAATCTCTTACAATAAATTTCTTGATAGAAACAGAGACAGAGACAGAGAGATCTCCTACTGGTTCTCTTTCTCTGGAGAACCCTGACTACTAATACAGTGGCTGTTCTGTTACTGGTTAATATGTCCTATACCACACTCTTCAGGAGAAACTGCTCTTTGAATTTCATTAAAATAAACTTTGCTTGAGGGTGTGGAGAAAAGGGAACACTCCTACACTGTTGGTGGGAATGTAAATTGGTACAGCCACTATGGAGAACAGTATGGAGGTTCCTTAAAAAACTACAAATAGAATTACCATATGATCCAGCAATCCCACTACTGGGCACATACCCTGAGAAAACCATAATTCAAAAAGAGTCATGTACCACAATGTTCATTGCAGCTCTATTTACAATAGCCAGGACATGGAAGCAACCTAAGTGTCCATCAGTAGATGAATGGATAAAGAAGATGTGGCACATATATACAATGGAATATTTCTCAGCCATGAAAAGGAACGAAACTGTGCCATTTGCATAGACATGGATGGACTTAGAGACTGTCATACAGAGTGAAGTAAGTCAGAAAGAGAAAAACAAATATAGTATAATATCACATATATGTGGAATCTAGAAAAATGGTACAGATGAACTTATTTGCAAAACAGAAAGAGAGACACAGATGTAGAGAACAAATGTATGGATACCAAGAGGAGAAGAGGGGGGTGGGATGAATTGGGAGATTGGGATTGACATATATACACTACTATGTATAAAACAGATAACCAATGAGAACCTACTGTATAGCACATGGAACTCTACTCAATGCTCTGTGGTGACCTAAATGGGAAGCAAATCCAAGGAAGAGGGGATATATGTATACGTGTGGCTGATTCGCTTTGCTGCATAGCAGAAACTAACACAAGGGTATAAGGCAACTATACTCCGATAAATAAACAAACAAACAAACTTTGCCTCCTGTAGACACCATTGCTATGTTCCTTCCTTTCTGGAGAACAAGAATGGCGGCCTTGATCCACCAAAACACAAGGTTTTGTTCAACCACAGGGACAGCACTGACCCTTACAGCTGGCCTCTTTGTCTTCCCTTCATCTTAGAGCTGCATCACAAAAACGGCTTACTAATCTTGTTGTACACACCAAATTCTTTTTGGAAAAGGGTACGTATACTCAATAAGTAATTTTGACTTATTGTAATAAGTTATTTGTAAGTAATAAGTAACCTGTATATCCAAATTTTATCTGCATCTACCTTCTTATAATAATGGTCAGGTATTTTCCACAAAAGAAACAAGTGAATGTTTGACTTTTTCTTTTCCCACTCTTTTCTTCTTTCTACCCGAAGGTAATTCCTCCAGACTAGAACTGAATAATGTAAAAAAGTATGATTTGAAAAATGTCACATCACCTGACAGTTTCTGAAGCATCACCATGTTCTCTATAATTATTTTTAACTGTAGGCTCAACAGGCAGATATATTGGCTTATCTCCTCCTGCCCAGGTTCCTGAAAGACAAAAACAGAGCAATTACTGTTAAAGGAAAGAATTACAAAAATCATGCATCCTTAATGAAAGGCACAGGATTAGAAATATTATTATCTAGCTTTGCTGGTTCCCAGTTTGAGCCTCTTGTGAGCCCGTCCTGCCAGTAATTCTGGGGGGAGTGGAGAGAACCTCACACTGGGCAGGGCAGGGGGTGGGTCAGTATCCCGGGGCTCCAGGCCTGCCCCTGCATTTAAGCAGCTGGATGACATTAGGCAAGTCAGTTATTCTTTGCAGAGCTCAACCACCTGTAAAATCAGGGGTCTGGAATGCCTCATAATTAAGGTAGTTTAGCATAATGGTTAGGGTACGGGTCCTGGGCCAGCCCAAGTGACCTTGGATGAGTTACTTAACTCGTTGCTTCTGTTTCCTTATCTGTGAGATGGAAACAAAAACACACTTCCTCAGAGACTCTTTGTGAGATTTAACCAAATTAATACCTGTGAAGTGCACAGAATACAACCTAGCCCAGAGGCCTTCTTAAATGACAGCTATATATTATGATTATCCCCAAAGTGCCTTATCATTTTCAAATTATTCAACTCCATGACTCTGATACCTCCCCTAAAATTCTTAGTATTCTGGGATTTCACCATTGGGATAGAAGGTGAACACAGAAGGAAAATATTGAAATTGAAGAGTCACATTTTTCTCTCTTTACCAATATATTAACAGAAAGTTAAAAGTCATAGAAATTTCTCAAGTTCAAACACAGATAAAATAGGCCATTGATATAAAATGAGCAATTTCACAAGGCAGAAGCCTTAAAAGAGCTGGGGAGAAGGGGAAATGTTCTGTCTTTCAAGAGAAGGAAGCAATATTCACCAAGCACCCAGTGTCTGTACGGTACTCTACCACCTCATTTCATTAAACCCTCCAACATCACTACCAAGCAGTTATTACTGTGCGCATTTTCCAGATGAGGAAGTGGAGGCTCAAGCAGGCTGATCACAATTTCAAAGGCATATGGCTCTTCAAAGGCAGACTCAGATTCCTCCCACTCCTGACTGCAAAGCCTGTGCTCCTCCACACCAGGAGGCTGGCTCCAGAACATGGACCTTCCTCCCTCAGGGTGACAGTGGTTAGGGAGAATTTGGTTTTTATAAAACAAATTATAATTTAAGTGCATCGGAAACATTTTCGGTTTAGAAGACCCCTTACATAAGTTTTGACAGGAAGAAAAAATAAAATCAAATCTTCTGAAAAATGCTATATCACTTCCTAATTTCTTAATATTAGTAACAGGAAAGTAAGAACAGCTGTCAAATTAAGGATTACAATGGAGTAGATAATTGGAATGAAGTGGAAAATAATTTGAAATCAGGTGACCTAGGTTTCAGTCCTGCTTTTAGACAGTCACTAGCAGAATACAATCACTCTCTCAGATCTGATTAAAGATAACTGCAGGGCCTCTCTCATAATTTATGAGTTTGGAGTAGAAGATGAGAAAGCCTCCAATCTCTGTGTCGCTAGTTCTAATTATTTGGTTTTGTCTTAACAAAAAAGAGTGTTTCTAAAATATCTTACAAGTTTGAACACTCAGATACAATCTGACATAACACCTCTACAAATTCTTTCCAGACTCCTCCCATCACCAGGAGAATCTCAGAATTCACTCCTGGCCCCAGATCTGGGCCTCAAGATTCCATAATTATCTACAAGCCTTGGCTGCAGGTATTTCTCTCAAAAGCAGGTACTAAGGCCCAGGTGGCAGAAACCAGCTCTTCATTTTGGTTTGGGGTTTTCTGTTTGTTTGTTTTGTTTTGTTTTTACATCTCCTATACCTGGCACTGTGGTGTACCGAGTTCATGTTCAAAAAACAATTGCTGAATGAGTGACTGAATCTCTGAATTACATTTATCTGTGCCTGGGTACAGCACCAGTTACATAATTTATGCGGCCCAGTGCAAAATGCAAATTAACCCCCCTTGTTCAAAAAGCAGGAAAAAACGTGATGTTAAAGGTACTAAAATATAAAATTTTTTCCTTTGTTCTGTGCTCTCTCTCTTAACCTGTCACGGTTTCTTTTATTTGCTATTTAATGTCATTCTAAATAAAGAAAAACCTAATTTTAAATTATTAGCAAAAACCTTGTTCATCTTTATATTGCATCGTGCTAGCTTTAAATGCAACTATAAGAGACTTCACAGGTCCCTGCCCACGAGGTCGGCCCAGCCTGAGGACAGTCCAAACAAATTAAGGTATAAATGACTAAATTCAAGTTTTCTCCTGGCATGAGTTTACACTACAGTAGCAAGCAAAGTCAAGGACATCTGCTGATGGCAGGGAGAGGGTGTTGTGGAATAGCTTTCTTCAACTTGTAATAACACCAAGGAAACCTCTCATTTAACTGATTGCAAACCAAATTTACTCCCATGGAGATGAAGTCCTCCGATGGGACACAAAATGTTCAACTAAGTTTCTATCAACTAAGTTTCTATCTTCTTTGGGAAAAAAAAAAAAAAAAGAACACAGGCTTCCCTGGTGGCGCAGTGGTTGACAGTCCGCCTGCCGATGCAGAGGACACGGGTTCGTGCCCCGGTCCGGGAAGATCCCACATGCCGCAGAGCGGCTGGGCCCGTGAGCCATGGCCGCTGAGCCTGCGTGTCCGGAGCCTGTTGCTCCACAACGGGAGAGACCACAACAGTGAGAGGCCCGCATACCACAAAAAAAAAAAACCCCAAAAACAAAGAAAATATGCTATTGATATAAAGAATTATGGATAGAGCAAATTACTGGATTTTATTTACTCATATTCCATTCTACCTCCGTGCCTGTAAGAGGCTGGCAAGATATTATATCATAATTACGGACTCCGCTAGCAGCTTCAGTATCAATGGATCCTATTGTTCCAAGTCTTTGCAAGCTCACGAGGTCCCAGGTTGCATCACACAGAAAAAAAGGAGCTAATTGCATTGCATATTTCTACTTCCCCGTTCCCACCATTACCCACATGATTCCCTGTGGGTTCTAATTAGCTCAATCAGAGCTAGGGAGAACAAAGTTTTAAGCAACTTCAAATAACTGTGGGGTCTGCTACCACCACAAAATTTGGCAAAATGTTATCCTTACCCAAATACCGTTTATCTCCCATTCCCGGAGAAGCTGGATAGCGTTTCTGGTATGCTTAGATTTCACTAAGGATAATAGCTTCTTAAATAACATCAACCTAGTTGGTTTGCATTTTGACGTTTTTGTGGAATTGGAGGGGAAAAAAAATCCACTTTGAGTATAATTTTTGTTGGGCTCTTAAGGGGTAGCTGTAAAAATAACAACCAATAACTCTTCCGCGTTCCCTTTCCACTCCCGTTTTATCATCAGCATTGCCCAGAATCCTTCCCTTTAAATCCTTTGCAAACTGTAATGAATGGTAGTTAGGAAAAGGATTTCCTAAAGGGTTATACTCTGGGAAAATGAGCTTAATTACTCCAGGTACCAATCAATGATTTAAAGTTTTGAGAAATCACTTTTTTTTTTTTTTTTAGTGAAAGCACCTAAAACTTCTCTGAACATAAACAAGACCGGAGTCCCTGCTTCTCCCCATCACATCACTGCATTATTAATGCATCTGGCTTCAGAACCTCAGTTCTAATCAGAAAGATGGCTCCTGCGGCTACACTTACAATCAGCTCAAACGGCCTCATGCAGTCACCCTCCTCACGTCTACAGGGGACTCCTAATGAAGAAAATCATTCGAAGGCAACTGATACGCTGAGACCCGGTTTGTGGTATCCAATGGCTGGAGCTTGGGGGTTCACACCAACTGCCTTCCCCTTAACCTCCAGCCTCCATCGTGGGGAAGGTCAGACAAAACAGGGAGAGGAGACCCAGAGACTTCCAGAGAGGACCTCAGGAGACAACCTCGACAAAAGGCCAAGCCTGCTGCCTCAGGCCTGAAAGCAGCCCACAAAAACTTTTTGTTTTTCCCACCTTTCTCCTCCCTACCCAAATACATCGTATTTTATTAGTGGCTAACGTATATTTTTTTGTCCGTGCCATGCCACATTCAGAACTTTCCCCACCAGGGGTTGAACCCATGCCCTCCACAGTGGAAATGTGGGGTCTTACCCACTGGACCCCCAGGGAAGTCCAAAGAGTGGCTAACATTTAAATATTGAAAGTATTTTTTACATAAAACTCCAGGGTGTCAGATTCTTTTAATGACTCATATGTTCTGTAAACAGGAGGCCCACATTCTGACATGTTAAAAATTGGAAAGTGCCAGGCTTTCCTGGTGGCGCAGTGGTTGGGAGTCCACCTGCCGATGCAGGGGACACGGGTTCGTGCCCCGGTCCGGGAAGATCCCACGTGCCACGGAGCGGCTGGGCCCATAAGCCATGGCCGCTGGGCCTGCACGTCCAGAGCCTGTGCTCCACAACGGGAGAGGCCACAACAGTGAGAGGCCCGTGTACCGCAAAAAAAAAAAAAAAAAAAATTGGAAAGTGCTGAGTCAAGACGGCCATCTTTCTGCAGAGACTCCATGTTCTGTCAACCCCACCCACCAGGCCGGTTCGTTCTTTCAGCTGCCTCGCTCCTATAGACATATGAGTTTGGTCCCCTAAATCCAAATCCCAGGGTTCTCCATATGGACCTCTTCTCCAAGTTTCCTCAGTGGGTGGTTGGCCTTGTCCAAAATGCTGGCCCATAAAGAGAGAAAAAGATAGAGCAGAAGGTTCTATTTCTAGAAACTTACATAGAGGAAGGATCAGGTACCGTCATTCCCTCATTCAATACATATTTATTGAGCAACCACCTTGTGCCTGGTACAGTTTGAGGAGCTGCAGTCGCAGTAGCAACAAGATCCCTGCCTTCAAGAAGCTTTCCTTCTCTCCTGAGACAGGCAATAACTAGAAAAACAAATATGCATCACATTGGATAGATGGTGAGGGCTGAGAGACTGAATATACAACCGGATGACAGAATATATATATGAATAGAATTCTCACCCACAACCTGCAGCAACCTGCCCAGGAAACCAACCCAGGAAGCCAGCTTGTTATAATCAGACTTGCAGGAGGTCAGAACACTATCCCCAGTGATAGTTTAGGAAGCCAGACAATAGCCCCGGTAACAGCTGGCCCCGAACGGCCAGGACTTGATTACTAACCAGTAGCTTCCCTAACTTTTGCCCTTGCTTCCAACTTAGGACCAACCAGAGTAGCAAATATGCACCCCTAACCATTCACAGAGGAGGCCCCTTCTAGTTAGCCCACCTACAGCCTCCCCAGGACGACAGCCTCCAATCAGGGCACACCTGAAGCCTCCCCTTTTCCACCGTAAAGCTTAGCTACTCCTCTGCCTGCCTCTGAGTCTCTGCCACACGCAAGGGATGGTGGCGGACTCCCTTGCTGGAGCAAACTCTGAATAAGCAGCCTTGGCTTGCTCTTATCGGGCTGGGCTTTGGAGCAAAAGAGTAAAGGGATGAATGGATGGGGAGGTTGGGAACGAGGTGACATTGGGGGGTGAGAAGAGAGGAGGAGGGATGGAAGGAGCCATGGGACTCATGGAAAAGCATCCCCCCCGAGCAGAGGGAACCGCAAGAAAACAAGCTGGTGTGTTCTAGAATCAGTGAGCAGAAGAAAGGCGGGGGAGAGTGCTATGGGAGGAGAGCTGAGACGTAGGAGAGGCCAGGCTGCAGGGGGCCTGTCGGCCATGGGAAGGACTCTGGATTTCCTCCTGGGTATAACTCAAAGGCACTCTCAGTTTCTGAGCAGGACTGTCACATGTCCGGACCCCACACTCAGCCTGCTGTGTGGGGAATAGAGGACAAGGGTGGAGGTGGCAGAGAGGTTACAGGCCATCACAGGGATCCACGTGACAGGCGATGGCCACCAGGACCAGCAGGGAGCAACGGGGATAGCTAGACGCGGCCAGATTTGGGATATTAATATTGCTGGGGAGTTGAATAGAAGGTGATTAAGACAGCAAGGCATCCTATTCCCCCTTCCTCCTATTTTCCAGCCCAAATTAGAAACTCGTCCTGCTTCCAACCCTGACACTCCCAACACCACCCTCTTCAAAGTCATTTGCCCGGCAGTACAACTAGATATAGACCTATGTAGCCAAGAGTGGATGAGGCCAAGCAAGTGGCCTGGGAGTTTGTGAGGTGAGAACAGGAGTGGTAACAGCCAAGCCAGGGTGGTCTTTCTGAGAAAAGTTCTGAGGCCCCTTATCTAAAAGGCTCCAGCCAACTGAAGAAACCTCCAGGCCTCTCAGAGCACCTTCCTTCAGAGGGCCCAAGGTTACTCTATTTCTGTCATCTTTACTCCCCTTGTCTGGTGGTGCCAGAACTCGTGGCCGACATTGCGGACGCCCACAGTTTCCAATTCCCATGTCTGTCTGGCTCCCATGTCTGTGCGAGCCAGCCTGGCTTCCAGCCATCTTTCCAGGCTACAGGGGCCTGGGAATGTGAATCCCCCCCCCGCCCCGCCCATCCCCACAGCAGCCCCAGGCAGTGCCCCGTAGGTGGGGAGTGAAGCACTCCAGCTTTCTTACCCCTTGGCCAAGGTTGTTTTGAGGTGTGTGTTTCTACCAAAGTGACCCACTGTAGTAACCAGCCCAAGGGCACCCTTCCTGTCTTGCCTCACCCTTACCTTACACTGCCCTGCCCAATCAGCAGCTTGCCCTTGAACTCCTGACTCAAGGTCAGCTTCTGGGGGACCGAAATTCAGACCACCTGTTATGACCTGAATGTTTGTGTTCCCCCAACACTCCTATATTGAAACTCTAACTTTCGGGGTGATACTATGAAGAAGTGAGGCCTTTGGGAGGTGATTAGGTCATGAGGGTAGAGCCCTCAGAAATGGGCTTTAGTGCCCTTAAAAAAGAGACTCCCACAGGGCTCCCTAGCCCCTTCCACTATACAAGGATACAATGAGAATTCACCAGTCTACAACCTGGAAGAGGACCCTCACCAGAACCTGACCTTGCTGGCAGTCTGATCTTAGACTTCCAGCCTCTAGAACTGTAAGCAATAAATTTTGACTGTTTATAAGCCCCCGTCTATGGTATTTTATTATAGCAGCCTGACTGAACTAAGGCAATACCTATGACAGATTTTTTTTTTCAGTTCCTAGATAGTATCCATGTATTGCAAAACAAAAACCAAATCACCTCCAGGTCATGGTTTATAAATACCATTGCCTACTAAAAGGAACTATGCTCCTTGGAGGAAAAGGCTGATTCTAGGGCTGGGGCAGGGAAAATACAAGATCATGGAACATCTAATACCAAAAAGTGAGGAAGTGCTCAAAGAATGACAAGAACATGTTAAAAGAACATAGGAGGCAGCTTGAGGGAGTTCCCACTGGCAAAATTTGGGACAACTTGAATACCAAAACAAAGAAAAACATTAGTGTCTTATAACCAACTGAATAAAATAAGAATCCATGAGTCTATCCAGATAATAAATAACTTATATAAACATGAAAAAGGGAAAGCTCTTCCTTTTAATGAAATGTTGACTAGTAAGTATAGAATTCGTGAAACCATCATAGAAAAAATTGAGGCAAAAAAATCACCAGTGATGCTACATCTAGGAAAAAAATCTAGAAAGGAAAGTTTGATGAGGAATGCAGCATTTATATGGTCTCAGAGTATCTCCCCACAATTTACTTGTTAATTATAAAGGAGAAAATAGTACCTATACAGTAGAGAAAATGGAACAAAATAAAGACCATCCTCTTAGACACGCTCAAAGATTGTCACGTATTCCTTAGTAAGAATGGTATGGAGAATAAGATCTGAAATCCAGTGACTGTATCACATACACCATTGTTATATACGCTATGCTTACATCAATGCGCTAGTGACATGTACATGGGGGTAAGGCCATTTTTAACTGCTTTCTTTACTCTTTTCAAGACTAGGTTTTGTTAGAGAACCATGCCACAACCAGATGAGCCCCGTCTGACCATTCTTCAAAACCATCAGTGTTCAGGGTTGAAAGACAATGAAAGAGGCCGTGAGTGAAGCTGAGTGAGCTAAGGGAGCTCTCACAAAGCCAATGGCCCCAAGGGAGCTATGGTCACTTCTGGTCCCTAAATGCATATGCCTGCTACCTCTTTTTGCTGCTGAAATCAGCTTCCTACCTTGTAGCTGCCCAACATTTAAACGTTAAGTTGCAGCATGATCGTCTTTCTCTGCCTTCCTTCCCTGCATTGAAAAGATCGGGGCTCTTTATATTTTCTTTTTCTTTTTTTCAAACCAATTCACAGATGTTTATCATTTTAAATCAGAAGTTTTCGAACTTTTTTAGCGGCAGGTAGTGGGCTGAATGTCAGCCCCCCAAAAAGATAGCTCTCATGTCCTAATCCCCAGAACCTGTGAATGGGACCTTATTTTTTAAAAATTCCTTGCAGACGTAATTAGATTAAGTGTCTTGGGATGAAGAGATTATCCAGGATTATTCCTGTAAACCCTAAATGCCATCACAGGTATCCTTATAAGAGAGTGTCAGAGGGAGATCAGACACATCTATAGAAGAGAAGGTGATAGGAAGATGGAGCAGAGAGATGCAGCCACAAGCCGAGGAATGCCAACAGCCACCAGAAACTAGAGAAGGTAAGGAATGACTCTCTCCTAGATCCTCTAAAGGGAGTGTGGTCCTGCGACACCTTGATTTCAGACTTCTGGCCTCCAGAACTATAAGAGAACACATTTCTGTCTTTTCTTAAGTCACCAAGTGTGGCGATTTGTTACAGGAGCCACAGCAAACAAACACAGGGCAGAACCTTCCTTCAAATGACATCTTACACAGCACCCCCAGCACCACGTAAAACAGGTCATAGGAGAGCTGCTGTCGAACACGGGTGGGAAGCACCAGCCTTCCATCACAGGCCATCTCTCCCCTCCACCCTCTCCCTTCCTACTCTCCCAGGGACCTGGGACACTGAAGGCACACTCTCAATGGCCAGGGAGCACCATGCAGCTCTACAGAACAGGGTTGGAAACCTTTCTTCTAAATCCTCCATCATAGTCAGGATTCTAATGCTTTCATTCCCTGGACCTGTATCCCAACCCGCATATCTACTTTTCTCTCCTTACTTTTCTTATTTAACCAACCCTTGCATTACATGAGTGTCCTTTGGAAAAGATGTACAAAAATAGGCATGTGGGGGCTTCCCTGGTGGCACAGTGGTTGAGATGCAGGGGATGCGGGGTCGTGCCCCGGTCCAGGAAGATCCCACATGCCGCGGAGCGGCTGAGCCCGTGAGCCATGGCCGCTGAGCCTGAGCATCCGGAGCCTGTGCTCCGCAACGGGAGAGGCCACAACAGTGAGAGGCCCGCGTACCACAAAAAGAAAAAAAAAGAAAAATAGGCATGTGGGTTTCATGGTTGGCTCCCGGTCTCTGAGCCACAGCCTCTGGAACATTCTCCTGATAAAGACAGTTCATTCTGGCTTCCGTCCCCCGTTTTAAACATGTGGTCAGGTGTCTTCCTTTCTTCCTCAGCCTCCAGTTTTCATTCTACCTCTACTCCCAGGGTTCACCTTTGGTCTGTTCCAGAACTTTCCTTTTGATTTCATTTCATGTTTTTCAGTCTCAGATTCCTGATCTTGACGCCGGCTCGTGCTTTTATTTTGGGCACCTCTGAAGCTCTCCTGCTAGTCCCGAGTCACCTGATCCAGACCACACAGTACTTCCCCACAAAGTCAACAGATGTTTCTTACCATCCCATCTAGGCTTTCTGAAGCCAGTAGAATTATCCTTTCAAGTACCATCCAGAGATATTTCTGTATATTTCAATGCCACTCATAGGCCATGATTAACACCCAAGATGCAGAGGCAAAATCACGTGCCTTATAAAAACTCTATGAGTAGGACATGGAAGACCAACTTTGTACTGCAATTAGCATACACCTTAGATCATAATCTGAAGATTGCCCACACATTCTTCTCTGCATTTTTATCATTCACTGTTAAATGGCATTGACCTAGCAGCTTCCCGTGCAGCCTCTCCCTACGTCTCACGAAACACAGAGATGGCTCAACTTCCATGCTCAACTTCCAAACAGTCTGTACATTCACACATCATATATTGTACACCAAACCTCTTTTCCCACGCTTTCATTCAACACTTTCATTCAATAGTTAAAGAATGATCAATTCAAGCTATCACATGCTGGTGTTACCCAAGAGTGAACTGTTCTGTTTCAGTCCAGAGATGTTTGTGCCATTACTTGGATGTTTATTATATTTTGTCCTATTATTTTATAAAAATGAATACAAAACAGAAAAAGGAAAGTGCTGATACAAGTGATAAGAAGTATAGTTCATGTAAACAATACTTCGAGACAAAGATGAAAATCATTAAGCAGCCAGAAGACAGAGAATCTTTCACCTTAATCTGATTCTCATTGGACTTAGGCAGGTCAATTGTGTGTTCAATTAATTAAAAAGGAAATGAACACAGTTAAAGAACATGTACCAAATGTTGGCAATAAATCATAAATAATTGTGTTTAAAAAACTGAGGTGTAGGGACTTCCCTGGTGGCGCAGTGGTTGAGAGTCCGCCTGCCGATGCAGGGGACGCAGGTTCGTGCCCCGGTCCGGGAAGATCCCACATGCAGCGGAGCGGCTGGGCCCGTAAGCCATGGCCGCTGAGCCTGCGCGTCCGGAGCCTGTGCTCTGCAACGGGAGAGGCCACAACAGTGGAAGGCCCGTGTATCACAAAAAAAAAAAAAAAAAAAACAGGAATAATTAGGGATCTTATTTTTTTTTAGCTCTCTGGGAATGGAACTCCTACCTCCTTTATATCAAATAAGTCTATTGTCCGGCTTTCCCACATGCAACTCTTGTACAAATTTTCAAGAATGCATTATACGTGAAAGGAAAGAACTGCCTGTACTTAGGACCAAAAGAAAGAGGCAAAAATATTAAAGTGTAAACTGATATCAACCTAATACCAGTATCCAGAAGGAATTTACTTGTACTTTAACAAATAAAACTGAACTGAGAAAACCTAACCAGGAGCTTCTCCCCAGGACAGAGACCAATTGAAGAAAAACACAATGTCAAAGACCCTTAAGACAAACCTCCACAAATATGAAACAACCTATGCACAAGGGTATTCATGGCTGAGGCATTTCCAATAGCAAGACTGGAAACCCAAATGTCCCTCAGTAGGGAGCTGTGTGAATAGCCCATAATACACAGTGGAGAACCATGTAGCAAAGTCAAGATCTCTCTGAATTAATATGAAGTGACTTCTAGAAAATACTGCTCGGTTAAAAAAGCAAAGCACAAAATATTATATAGTTTGACATCTTTTATGTGAGAAAGAAATGATTATACACAGATAATTTGCTTATTTTTCAAAGAAACACAGAAGTTAGCTAATGTCTATAGAGGGTGGTGATAATAGGGTGGAGAAGAAAGAGATAGGAACTTCTCTAAATATACTCTTGTATATAATTTTGATTTTTGAAGTATGTAAATATTCTACATATTTAAAAATTAAATTAAATAAAAAATAAGCCTTAAAATCATATACAGAAACAAAATGAATTCAACTGCCTATAAAATTGGTAATCACACAGAGAAAAGCAGTATTCACAATTTCTTTGAATACAAAACTATGACTATACCTCCTTAGGGTGTATATTCTAAAAGCAAAGAAGAGTAAAGAAATATTAGACTTAGTGGGTTTACTATGAACTTAATATTAGAATCCTAATTTTTAAATTATTTTATGATTAGTATTTTTGGGGGGAGATAGCTGAGAATTTTGTGCCCAGCCAAGTTATCTCTTACATGTAAAATATGCTATCACATAAACTTCCGTGGAAAAAGAAGTCACCAAGAGAAGAATCACATTTAAGATATGTGTCAGTTGTATAAAATGATTTACCAGTCTTCCCTTACTCAGTGTCTAAGCCTCAAACAAGAATATCTGTGGGATTTTTATGTTCCAATATGGATTCCACATCTCAGGATATAGGTTGACCCTGCAGTGCTACCCTTGGCTGCTTTCTCTATCTTACGAATGCCAGAAAGCATGTTTACTGAGTCCTGTTCTTTATACCAGAGTTCCGATAAAAGCTTTTGCCATGTTTGATTACCACTTAAAATAACCTATATTATTCTGTTCCAGCACTTGCTCCAATAACAGATATTTACATGGTTAAGATGTTATGCAGAGAGAATCATTAAAGTATTTCTTCTTCCCTCTTCCCTGAACTGCATAGCTGCATCGAGCAACATAATAACCATTTCCATTGCCAAAGAACTCAAGTAATTATATCCTGCAACTTTAAAACTCATATCAAATGACCTAAGTCTCAGAGATTTTTGTTTTTCCAATGAGTAAAAACTAAACAAAAAACTAGTTTATAGCAGATATTATCTTCTTCAATCCCTCTTTTATCATCTTCCACCTAATAGTTACAAATGTCCCTGCATCAACTATATTTTAAACTTTGAAATGAATACATTTTGAAACACATACAATAAAATGGAATATTAGCATTTATGTCTGGATGGTGAAATTCTGTGTAATTATTTTTTCCTTATACTTTTATATTCTTCAAGTTTTCTGCAAAGCATATATACCACTTTCATACCCACAAAAATAGATGTTTAAATCAGTACATACATTTTTGTATATATAATATGATCATAATTTTTTTTTAAATATGCACCCCTAAACACACAAAGAAAACCAACACGGTTACTTTTTCTAAGATGGAAATCGTTTTCACCTTCCCTCTGCTTTTCTGTATTTCCCAAGTTTTCTATGATGAATGTATGTGTATTACTTTTATCATGCTTTGGGGAATTTTTGTGGTTGTTTTTGGGGGTGAGGAAAAGAACAAGTCAAAATCACTAATCAGTTGGAAATCACCAGGTTAATTGTTACTAATTTAAAACGAGGATAGGGGATAGGCAAGAAAGAGGTATTAAGACATGCTCATACTCAGATGCACTCAGCTTCAATGTCTGCTCCAGCCACACATGGTGAGCAGCAAATGAACATCCTTATCAGATGCATCTCACCCATGTTCCCAGTTCTCAGTCCTGTACCTTTATGGGTCATAGCAGGAAGGAGGTGGACTTTACTACCACCCTTCCTTCCCCAAATTTTCAACCGCGCTCTGAAACCAGTACAGCCCAACCACATGAACGCTGTTTCTGCCAGACACGTGAATTGGGGAGCTCTGTGTTTATTTGCAAGGAAAGACGTGGTCGCCTTGTAAAACCCAGAATTAAGTTCCCTAAACAGATTTTGGTTTACAGGACTCTTTCAAACTGCATTACTTTTCCCCTAATAAAGTTTTCCTCCTTGCTGCCACAGTAGAGAGAAACATTTTATGGCTCGCCTTTAAAAATGATGTGGCAGGAGGTTGATAGCACAATAAGAAATTTGATTCCCTTGATGGAAAAAGCAACCCTCACAGATGTTACTCTATAGCAACCAATAGCCTCTAAGTACAGATACCTCTGTTTTTTTAAAAACATCCCCGGGGAAATGCCTGTTGTGCATTTTGTAACAAACTGACGTTTTCTTTTGCTATTGTGTTAGTCTGAGTAGTCCAAAAGGAAAAGAAGTGTCTGAGCCTCCAGGGGCTTCAGAACAATTTTGAATAATCCCTGTTGCCTCTGTACTACATGATGACAAGGAACACACAGGAGCGGGTGCTGTTACAAGTCCTCACCCCGTGATTGTTTATACGAGCACTGTGCTCATAATCATTCCTCTTCAAGCCTCACTGTGGGCAGAGCGATATTTTCTTTTTTGTTTTATTTTTCCTAATACCCTTCACTATGGTATCCAATATTTCTTTGGCCCTTCTGGAGCACCTTAGACCAATTTTTTCAGGAAATGTGTCTGTGCTGCTTCATTAATTCCATTCTTGGGCTGTCATTTAATCTATCTCTGCCCCCATTCCATACTCCAAATGAGACCAACAGCTTTTCTCAGAGTGGAAAAAACTGGGCTTTAGAGCTAGATATGCTTTGACTCAAATCCCAGCCCAGACACTTTCTGGGATGATGAGTTAGAGTGGGTGACTCATTCTCCCTAAGATCCAACTTGATCACTTCAAAGACAGATAAATAGCACTTATCACAAGGCTGCCACAACAAAAAGAGATACAGTATGGAACCTTCCAGCCAATAGGAGATCTCATGGAAGGGCAGCTATTATTCTAATCAGTAACATCATTAACAATTGTCTTCACCCACCCCTCCTGTCAATGTCCTGCCTTGTAAGATATCACTAAGGGCTTTTCTTATTGCTTTGTTATTTCATTGTTTAGATGAGTTTAGTGTCGTTCTGAGCTCTGCGTATTTTTCCGTGTGCTTTCTCTGCTTTATCACCCAAGACTATTAAATACCTTTGGTCTGAGTACCAGCCCCTCTGGGTCCCCACCATTAAACCTTAACAAAAAGTAGAGCTGTGTCCGCCTCTTTTGTTTCCTGTGTTGACTGAAGTTTCTATACAGCAAACACGCATGAGCACACAGACTTGTCCAGACATGTGAAAGGGAAGCATCCACCTGCCGAGGGCTTACAGTCTAAAAGAGATACCAGATATGCACAGCCGTAACTCTGCTAGAGGAAGTGGAGCTGAACTTCTTATAAGTGATTTTACTTTATGAACAGTAACAAGACAGTACAACTCAGCTTGACTTGGATAAAGCCTGAAGCCACGCTACAGCAGAAGATGTCTGAGCACCTTCTTGTATTTCCAGGTTGCAAATAAAAGAGGAGGAGGGATAAAGAACAAATACTGTAACACTCCCTTTACATGAAATATCTAGAATAGGAAATTCACTAAGACAGAAAGTAGATTAGAGATTACCAAAGGCTGAGGGGAGGGGAGATGGGGAGTTACAGCTTAATGGTTATTGAGTTTCAGTTTGGGGTGATGAAAACAGTGGTGATGGTTGTACACATTATAAATGTCATTAATGTCACTGAATTGTACACTTACTAATGGTTAAAATCACAAGTTTCATGTCCTATATATTTTACTACAATAAAAAAAAGAAAGTGAAATCAAAATACAGAGTTCCAGACAGTAAAGTATCTCCCTCCCCCCACCCCAGCTGCTCTGAATTACATGTACTTGTGTACACAAGCCTTCCATAGCAATTTAGCCGGTGAGGGTTTTTTGAACCCTTGTCCAAGATCACACAGCTGGGAAGCAGCAAAGTCAGGATTCAAATAGGTTTTTCTGATTCCAAAGTTAGTATCTTATTTAATACCCTAAACTGACTACTCACTGGTCCCTAATGCCCCCTGCTTTTGCCTGTCTTTGTACTTCTGCCAAAACTCAAGGATCACTTCCAGTTCCTGCCTTTATTTACTCCCCACTCAGTCACCAGGTTTTGCTGGCACTGCCTCCAAAATACATCACGAACCTGGCTTATTCTCCTCTTCCCCCACTGTTCCAGTTCAGATCAAGCCACCATCACATCTGGCCGGGATCCCAGTGTGGCCTTCTAGTTGGTCACTCCCAACACCTGTTTCTCCATGTGACAACCAGAGCGATCTTCAAAAAGCATCAATCACCCTCCTGACTAAACCTTCCAAAGCTTCCCATTGACTTTAGGATAAAATCCTATGTCTGACCATGGTCCCCAAGGCCTGTCCTAGGCAGACCCTGTTTTTGACCTCATCTCCTTATATCCACACCCCGCTCCGCAGTCCACTGTAGTCCAGCCCACTGGCTTTCTCCCACCCCCTCCAAATATGCCACTGCTGCCTGCTTACATAGAATACTCTTCCTATGGGCCATCTTTTCATCATCGAGGTCATCTCAGAGAAACCTTTCCCAGCCTTTCTACCTAAAGCACCAGCACCCATCCGCTGTGACCACACCTAGTCATTCTCTATCCTGTCCCATTTTTATTCTCTCTGTAGTACCTTTCTCTAAAATCATATCAGCTATTGATTTAAATATTTGTTGGCTGCTTCTCCGACCCCACCTCTCAGCTAGAACGTAAGCTTCATGAAGGCAGCTACTGTATCTCCAGAGCTTGGAACAATGGCTTGTATGTACCAGATGCTCAGTGATCTCTGGTTCAATTAATGTGAGTTGCTCTCTCTGCACACCCTTCTCTCCCATCTTCACCTAACTCCTATTGTCTCTCAAATCCAGCTCCAAGAACACCTCTTCTGAGAATCTCAGAACTCCCGTGAGAGTTGAACTCCCCTCCTCTCTGTATCGTCTACTATCTTCCATCAGAATATTTCTCAAACTCTACTATCATTGTCTATCTCCCACACTGGATCATGAGCTCCCCTGTCTTTTACTTCTGTAATCCTATTCTCCAACACAGCCTGGATACACAATAGCAGCTCAATATACGTCTGATGAAAGAATAAGCGAATGAATCACGTATTATTATTTTTTGGCAAAGGTAACTAATGTTCATGGGGGAGAACTTCTTGGAGAGCTCTTACAAGAAACTGCACTGAAGAAACCGAAACCATTTTTAAATGTGCCTAATGCCTTAAAGCTTACATTGAAAACTACAGTCAGGATTCAGGGAGGGATGTTATAATCCTAGCTAATGATGCATGGGAAATGACTAGTAAATCCTGGTTGGATGACTGACAGGGTAAGGAATGAGGTCTCACACATGGATGTCTCCGGTGGCCAGCCATCACAGGACACACCATTTCCTTGAAACACCCACCAGGTCATGCTGTGGCCTTTCCTCTGAGACAGCAGACTTTTCCAAGGAGGATGAACAGCGAAAGGCTCACAAATGCTCCAGCTTTATCCCCTGTCCAGCATGGGTAAACCGACCAAATTCTGAATCCTTGGATCCCTTTTCCTTTAAACCCATGACAACAGCCCCTTCTCTGAAGAGCAGTCTTTCCTTGGCCCTGTTTATCCATCTTTCTTTCTATAGCCATGGTTTGGGGTCTGGTTTAGAAGACACCTTTGCGGATATCTGATCTCACCACACAGGACTCATTTTTCTAGCTTGTGTCACAGAACTCTGGGGATACCTCATTGTTCACCCTATGCCATCTACATGACAATGGTCTGGAGTTTCCATTTTGTCATTTATTAAATCCCAGTGTTCTCTGGGAGCGAAGGATTATTTCCTCTTGCTGTCTGACCTTTACCCTTTCCTGCATCTTTAAGTTGTTGATAGAATTCCCCGCCCCCGCACCAACTCCTTGATCAATGGTGATTTAATTGCATGTACAATGGCATGCAATACATAATCCTTGTCTCTAGGATTGTACTGGCTCCCTCCCTAAATTGTATTCTCAGAAGCAACTGACTCACTTCTCTGAGTTGATTCTATTTAGTCAATATGGGGTCAAAAAGGCTGGGAGGCTGGATTTACAAGAGTTCCTACCTACAATTTAGTGGTAACGTCCTCTAACACATTTATTAGACACTACAAAGTTGGATTCTATTTTGCTAGCCCTTCTTACTTCAGGTGTTGACAAAACAAATTATTTCTTAGCTGACACTGAGTTCTATCGTGTTGTACTTTTGCGCATGCAAAACATGGATCGCTGGAGGTTTTCTGGTTTTGTTTTTTTATTCGATTGTTTTTGCTCTACTTAGTGGATTTAATATGTGCTTCATGTTGAAAGGAAGCAGTGGAAAAACTGCCTTATTATTGATGACTTTTTTACAGTCTTAGCCCCTTTGCTAAAAACAACAGATCTAATCTCAGCCCATCTCAGTCCAGTCACTTAGAAATCACTCCTCAGAATTCTGTCACCAAACATGAGTTCATACTCATCCTTGTCAAAATCCCCTTCTATTCTGCGAGGAGAGCAACTAGAAAAAAAGGGAATCAAACCATCTTGAATCTCCCTCAGTGTTAAGACTTGAGAAGCTCTCACCATAAAACTGTTAACAAGAGGGCAGAACTGAGGATTAGGTGCTTCTGGCCTGCACTTGATCCTGCGCGGTTTCATCACTGAAAAGTCATAATGCAGACAGACAATGCCAACATCATGATGCTGAAGATCCGAAATGTGATCTTTTGGAGACAAGATGAACCCATGTACTCAGTAGCTCTTCCGGAGCATCTGAGACCAAAAAGAAAATGATGTCATCAACCTGAGTGATTTTTGAAACATTCTAAGGAGCACTCCCAACTCATGAAAAAACATTCCAGCACCCCCAAGATTGCCTGAAGCATTTGATTCATACTCAAGGTTTTAGTTTTGTAGAGAATAGTGATAATCCTCTTTATCATCTGGCAAAAGGGGAGAAGGCCGAGGACACTAAGTCAATGTAATGGCCAGGGCTCAATTTAACTCAACAAATGCTGAGTACCTGCTGTGATCAGGTACTGTGCAGGATAGTACAGACATGGAAATCCATCAGACAGTCCGTGCTCTTAAGGAGCTCCTAATCTGTGTGGAGAAACAGACACATAAATAAATACAATTGGAGGTGAAATAATAGAGGTATACACAGAACGATATGGAAACATATGGAAGGGCTTTCAGCCCAAGGGAAGGGAATTCAAAGAGCAGTAAGAATCAGAATCATTATTCAAATTCCCTTCCTAGGAAGTTTATAATTCTTGCCCAGAGAGGTCACAATAGTTTATGCCTGGTCAAAACAGAAAAATAATATTTTTAAGGCTGGAGGATACAGAGAGTAGCAAAAATTTATATGAGGCTTTGAATCATCAAAGCATGAAAACTATGGGGTGTGTCGTGTGTGTATGTGTACTCACAGGCACACTTGGTGAATGTAGCCTTAGATGATAGGTACTTTACTGTACTTTTGAAACATGGGTTGACAAAGAACTAACCGAATGAGAATTACAACCCACACATGTGTAATATATTAGTCTCCTCACAGATTTAAAGATAATCAGTAATCTGTCCACACAGGCAAGAATCCACAGTCAAATTCACTCAAATGATTTCAGTTATGCCTTCTTCATTTCAGAACATTCACCTTTTAGAAGAAAGGATGGTATTACCTCATCATGCTGGAAGAAGTGAATGCTTCGCTTGAGTTCTAACTTCTCAGGGTTTTTTTTGTTTGCTTGTTTGTTTTTAGCTTCTTGTTTTTTAAGATCACTTTTTAAAGGAAAGAAAAATAGCACCAGTTGAACACCTACTATGGGCAAAACATAAATCCTTTAACTATATTACACTTAGTTAATCTTTTCTGCAATTCTCCAAAGAAGGTATTGTTATTCTTCAGACCCTATGCGTATCACACCATACACATTTTACAGATGAGAAAATGCAAATTTGAGGAAAAGCCTAAAGCCCCACACCTAGGTGTGATTTCTTCTAAACACATTTTCCCAAGAACATAGAAGACTGTCCAATACAAGGAGTTTGCCTTCTATTCCCTACATCTCTCCACGGTTCATCACAGAAACAATAGTCTGAGTCAATAATGGCTATGTTGGGTTTCCTCAATCTAACTGGCAAGTAGAGGCTGAGTATAGATTCATAGGTGTTTTATTTAGGGAAGAGAAAGTCCTAAAATATTTCATAGCCCTGTAGCCTACATTTTTCCAGAAATTATTCCAACGTCAAATATTATAGTGCGGCACCATGAATCATCAAAATTATTTTAAAAAGGAGCTTCTAATGAAAATGGCCTCCCCCATATTTTCATGGAAATAACTCTGAAGACACACTCCAAGAAATGATAAGAGTCTCTCCACTAAAACCCAAACTAATAGTGAAGATATTGCCATAAAAATGAGTGACCCAGGGCTTCCCTGGTGGCACAGTGGTTGGGAGTCCGCCTGCTGGTGCAGGGGACACAGGTTCGGGCCTGGTCCAGGAGGATCCCACCGTGCCGCAGAGTGGCTGGGTCCGGGCGCTGCAGCTGCTGGGCCCGCGTGCCTCGGCTGCTGGGGCCCGTGCGCCTGGGGCCTGCGCTCTGCAGCGGGAGAGGCCACCGCAGTGAGTGGCCCCCCGCTCGCCACACCTAGAGAAAGCCTACATGCGGCAGCGAAGACCCAACGCAGCCCACTGATACCAGATAGAGGAGGAGTTGAGAAAGCTGGAAGATCGTTTTCCTCCTCCTGCACTGCCTGCTCCCTAGTTACCAACACAAGGTCTGCGCCAACCAGATCTTTGAAACGTGGGTACCACTTTCTGAGTTTGCCATTGCACGTTTAAAAATTAGTGATCATTTATTAAAAATTGTGGTAAAATGTCCATAACATGAAATTTACAATGTTAGCCATTTTTAGGTGTCCAGTTCAGTGGCGTTAAGTACATTTACATAGTTGTGCAACCATCACCACCATCCACCTCCAGAACTTTTTTTATCTTTCCAAACTAAAATTCTGTACCGATTAGAAAACAACCCTCCTTTCTCCTCTCCCCCAGCCCCTGGCAACCACCATTCTACTTTCTGTCTATGAATGTGACTACTCTAGGTGCCTCGTATAAGTGAATCGTACAGTATTGGTTCTTTAGTAACTGGATTATTTCACTTATCATAATGTCTACAAGGCTTAATCATATTGTAGCTTTTGTCAGAATTTCCTTCCTTTTTAAAGCTGTATCACATTTCATTGTATGGAAATACTACATGTTGTTTATCCACTCAACCATCAATGAACACTTGGCTTCCAACTCTAGGCTATTATGTGAATAATGCTGCTATGTACATGGGTGTACAAATTAAGTTACTGGTCATTTTATACACACAATTGAAGGCTGTAACTCCTAAATATAAGCTATGGAGAAGACAGAGGAATTTGGAGTGAAGAACATAGCATCAGTATATTAAATTCTGAGAGACGAAAGTACCTCAACTGAAATATCAAGGAGATGATAGAAAAAAGTAGAAACTCAATGTAAGTACACCAGGTGACTACTGGGTCAGGCGGAGGAGGAAGAAGAGCATCTCAACCCAGCCCAGGAGAAGTGCCATAGAGGAAATCCTAATAACACCAGATCTGGGGTTAGGGCAGTGTGCATACAATGACCCCTGAGAAGAAGTTGTGATCACCACCAAAGCGGACACACTGTGGGGTCAAGTTCCGACCTCTTTGTAGACAAATGCCGACTCTATTTAGATCCTCTTTGTGTGAGGATGAGAAAACAGCAGGGTAAAAAATGAGATTTATGGGGGCTTCCCTGGTGGTGCAGTGGTTGAGAGTCCGCCTGCCGATGCAGGGGACACGGGTTTGTGCCCCGGTCTGGGAAGATCCCACATGCAGCGGAGCGGCTGGGCCCATGAGCCATGGCCACTGAGCCTGCGTGTCCGGAGCCTGTGCTCCGCAACGGGAGAGGCCACAACAGTGAGAGGCCCGCGTACCGCAAGGAAAAAAAAAAAATGAGATTTATGAAAAATCACTACACAACAAGAGAAAATCATACTAAAGACTTGAGGGGAAATAGGTACTTCTGAAAATGATTTACTACTAAAACCAGATGAAAATGATTGCAGTGGGCATCCTCATTAGAAGGTCTAGAGATATAGCCTTTGTGGAACAGGACAGAAAACCACAAGAAGAAAGATCAAGATGTAAGAATAGCAGAGTGAGATGAAAATGGGAACTTGAGGAAAGATGTCAAGGACGCTAGAATGTAATAGGAGAATTTAAACCCACAACAGAGACAGTAAATAACAGAAATGCATTTATAAAATCAAATCAAAGACAAAAAGACAAGAATTGTAACAGATAATTAGAAAGAAACCAGAATAGCTGAAAAAGAAGGAATATCAAAAACAAAAGAGGAAGACTGCTACCATGTCCTGCCCACCCTCAGCCACATACAGTGGAGTATCACTCCAGGACCTTGCTTCAGATGTGTCACATAAGTGTGAGTGGAGAGGCTTGGAAAACCAATATAGAGGAAAAGAGGTCTAAAGAGGGTTGGAGGAGGTCATCAAGAGGACGTGACCACTGGTTGACCCCTGACCTGGAACCAGGGAATTGGAGGCTCCTCACCCCCTCCCTTGTCTGCCCACCATTCCCATAGTTTCAAGGACGCAGCCTTGAGAGAGTAGGTGTTGTTGAGACCATCTGGACTGAATACATAACTGAACTCTGATAGAGTCTCTTTATAAACTTTTAAGATCCTGGCAGGTGGGTGTGGAGATCTACTTGTCTTGCAGCACCCAAGACAAGCCTCTCAGGAAGTTCCTTTGTTATTAAACCTGCCATCTACCAATATGGAGTGGCTGCCTCTTTCTCTGGTCTCTCCTTGCCGTCTGTGTATGGCGGCCAGTTTGTGAACCAACAGTTAGCAAGAATTTTAACAACAAACTTTCTAGAGACCCTTTGATTATCTACAGTCAGAGGGAGATAGAAAGCTGAGGGAAGGGCTATTATGACCATGCCCTGGGAAATGCCAGACAGGTAGTAGGACCTGGTAAATGTGGGTAAGTATTATTTAATGAACAAAGTGTCAGAGCTAGCACCAGGTGTTTTGTTAAGATGGAAGGGAAAACAAATAGTTCTGAAATCTGAGGAGACAACTGGGAAACACAACTTTGTGTTCCTAAAGAAGAGTTTTTGTGAAGCTTGAAAACCTGGAAGTATGTTTCATAGCAACAAGTCTGCCCTTTTATCCAGTTTAGTCCTGAAACAAAGTAAAATTTTATTTTTATGATTGAATGAGTTGAGAATACATTATGCCCACTCTTACGTCTGGAATGATCTTTATCTCCTTTTATTACATTAGCTCCAAATGAACTTTTCCAATTTTCCATCACGTACCTTGGTAGTCTTTTTTTACCCTCTGATTGAGGTTATGGAACAGGACTGAAGTGAGGAGGTAAATACTTAAAAATTTGGAGCAACCAGTCAGCTAGGAAAGAAAAGAAAATATTAAAACCTTCCTCTTGCTCTCTTCTTCTCTCTTTTAACAAAAATTTCCAGTCTTTTTTTCCCAGTCCTCTCAAGTTACCCACTTGCTCCTCAAAGGGTTATTGGAAAGTTACTAATTTTTTTTGTTGTTGGAATGTGGTTGGTTTGCAGTGTTGTGTTGGTTTTAGATGTGCAGCAGAGTGATTCAGTTAAATATATATATATTATATATTATTTTTCAGACTCTTCCATTATGGATTGTTGCAGGATGTTAAGTATAGTTCCCTGTCCTATACAGTAGGACTTAGTTGTTTATCTATTTTGTATATGGTAGTGTGTATATATTAGTTCTGGGCTCCTGATTTATCTCTCCCCCCTCATCCCCTTTGGTGTCCGTGGGTTTGTTTTCTGTGACTGTGGGTCTGTTTCTGTTTTGTGGATATGTTCATTTGTAGCATTTTTGGATTCCACATTTGACTGATATCATATGATAAAAAAGAACTGAGTAGAAACTAAACCTAAACTGAGTAGAAACTGAGACTTCAAGTTGGAATAGTTAATTCATTCATTTATTTACTGGCTATTAATGGGTGCCTACTACGTGCCAAGTTTACAGAGGTGAACATAATTGCATTCCAGGAAAAATAATTTAAAAAGAGATCCACACCTAGTGTCAACGTGCTAAAAATTTCTGAACAATTAAAAGAGGTTAAAAATCTCACATGTATTGTTAAGCAGAAACACATGGTAGATGGGCACCATCTGTAAGAAAAACATTTAGGCTGGCCTCAAATTCTCTTCTGAAATAGGATATGAAGCAACATGTCCTGAATTTTATACCCAGTTAAGAATCCTTGCTTATGTAGAAACAACAGAAAGATACACTGAGGTACGTAGGGATTTATAAAATATAACCTTCACATACTGTTGAAAAATTTAAAGAGATATGCCACCAACTATAAAATTAAGTGAATAAATCTCTTCTAGTTCAAAATGTCAGGCTGAATGCACATGTTTATCTTCCTAATCTTAAAACAGATTGTAGTGGCACATTCCTCAAAGTGCTGAGACTTGTAGGGAGGGATATCAGTAGGCCAATGTTTCTAATAAATTTCCTAAAGGTAGAAAGCAAACAGGATGAACTACAGCAGAAATGCACTGCTTAGAGCATGCACCAAAGAATGCTGTAGTAAAGGTGGGATCTTTTCTTAATGGAAGAACTCCTTGAAATCAGCAGGAACCCAGAACATAGGCCAGATGAAGGACAGAAATTAAGGTCCTTGGTTGAGAACTGTTCAGTAATGGCATTTTCCCCAAGGCTGCAGCCACATAAATACTCTCTGAAGAAAAGGCATAATCTGGTGGGTGCAGTCCAGGGCTCTCACAGGGCTTGACACCCTAAAAGTAAGACCATCAGAGGTCAGATGGTTCCTTTTTGCACAACCTAAAGTGAAGGCTTCTAGTATACAAGCCCTGCCCACACAGGTAGGTATACTCTCAGCCCTCATCCAGCTTTGCACTGACAGAGGAAATGCACCTACCTACTCATGAATCAACACAGCCTTTACTTTGTAAAAATAAATGTACAAAATGGGATTAACAAACATTTGAAGAAAACCAGAAAGACCATAAGAAAGACAAAGATAAACTAATAGAAAATAACCTGAAGGGTCTACTGAATTCAAGGAAAAAAATTTTAAAGCATTAAAAATGTATAATTACTGTCTTTAGAGAAGTGTTGTTTGCAGACAGTAAGATCACACTTCTGAAAGAGAAATAAACCAAGAACAGAAGTAATGGAATTAAGAAATATGATTGCTGAAATAAAATATTCAATAGAATGGCTGGAAGAAAAGACTGAAAATAAACTAGACTGGAGAGTGAAAAGTCAAAGTTTAGAAAACAGGAGAGAGAAGAGTGACATCAGCAAGACAACAGAATAGGAGGTCCTCTCATATCCCCCTCAGCAACAATAAATTTGTAGCCATCCACGAACAAAAGTACCTTCTTGGGAGCTTTGGGACCCAGGGAGGAGATTGTGAAACCCAGTGGAGTACAAGACCAAGTGGGTCATTTTTAGAAGACTGTCTGTGCCCAGGTATCTGACCCATTGACTTTAGTCCCAGCTACAGAACTGAAAACAGTTCTGTACCCCTGAGGACTTGGCTACAGTCCCATTTGGCTTGGTCCCACCACCAGCCCCATACACCAAGGGACCTGGGGGGAGTCAAATACACCCACCACTTCTTGGTCCCAGAAGCAGACCCTGATGTGCCTGTGATCCAGATCCAGCCCCTATCAGACACAGTAAGCAAGGAGTCCTGCCAGCACAGTGACCCACTGGGAAACAAGCCCCCATCAGGCCCTCCAGAGGCAGACCAAACAATCTTGGTCTAACAGCAGATCCCAAAACAGGCCTGTGACTTGGTTCCAACTGCTCACAGAAATAAAGAAATAAGAGCTGAAAATATCCAAAATCTAGGGAGAAGAGAGATATGGATATCCAGACACAGGAAGGTCAAAGGACCTCAAGTAGGATAAACCCAAAGATTATCCCCGAGACACATTACAATCAAAATGTTAAAAGTAAAAGTCAAAGTCAAATTTGTAAATCATCAAGAGAAAGATGAATCATCATATACAAGGGACCCCCAAAAAAGCTCTCAGTGAGTTTCTCAGCAGAAAATTTGCAGGCCAGAAGGGAGTGAGATGATACATTCAAAGTGCTGAAAGAAAAAACTGCTAACCAAGAATACTATACCCAGCAAAACTGTCCTTCATAACTATAGGACACAAAGATAAAGACATTCCCAGACAAACAAAAGCTAAGGGATTTCATCACCACCAGATATGCCCTACAAGAAATGCTAAACAGAGTTATTGAAGTTGAAATTAAAGAATGGTATAAGTAATAATGTGAAAACATTTGAAAGTATAAAACTCACTGTTAAAGCTAAATATATAGTCAAAATTAGGATACTCTAATACTGTAATGGTGGTATATAAGTCACATTTGTCTCTAGTATAAAAGTTAAAAGCAATAGTATTAAAACTAACCATAGCTACAATAACTTGTATTGGATGCACATAAAAAGATGTAAAGTGTGACATCAATAGCATAAAATGTGGAAGGAGGAGAAATGAAAGTAAACTGTACAGCTCTTGGGTGTGATTGAAGGTAAAGTGTTATCAGCTTAAAATAGGCTGGTACATCTATAAGACATTTTATGTAAGCCTCATGGTAACCAAAAAGAAAAAACTTCTAATAGATATACACCAGACAAAGAGAAAGGAATTTAAAGACACCATGACAAAAAAATAAATCACAAAGGAACACAGTAAGAGAGGAATAAAGGAACTACAAAACAGTCAGAAAAAAATCAAGAAAATGGCAACAGTAAGTTCTTACCTATCAACAATTACTTTGAACATAAATGAATTAAATACTCCAATCAAAACACACAGAGTGGCTGAATGGATAAAAAACAAGCTCCAACAATACACTGCCTACAAGAGATTCACTTTAGCTTTCAGGACACATATAGGCTGAAAGTAAAGGGTTGGAAAAAGATATTCCATGGAAATGATAACCAAAAGAGAGTAGAGGTGGCTATACTTAAATAGACTTTCAAAATCAGTCACAAGAGTCAAAGGTCACTATATGCTGATAAAAGGATAAATTCACAAAGAAAATATAACGATTATAAATTATACATGCCCCCAACTTTGGAGCACATAAATATTTAAAGCAAATACTAGCAGAACTGAAGGGAGAAATAGACAGCAATGCAATAATAGTAGGGGATTTCAAAACTCTATTTTCAAATTGGATAGAACAACTAGACATAAATCAAAAAGGAAAGAGTGGACCTGAATAATACTAATGGATCTAGCAGACATATATAAAACAACTGCAACAGCAGCAGAATACATATTCCTCTCAAGCGCACATAGAACATACAATATAGCTCACATGTTGGGCCACAAAGCAAGTCTTAACAAATTTAAGAAGATTGAAATCATTATCAAGTACCTTTTCTAACCACAATGCTATGAAATTAGAAATCAATAATAGAAGGAAAATTCACAAATACATATTTGAAATTAAACAATACATTCCTGAAAAACTAATGGGTCAAATAAATCAAAAGAGAAATCATAAAGTATCTTGAGATAAATGAAAATAGAAATACAACATACCAAAATTTATGGGATAATGCAAAAGCAATTCTAAGAGGGAAGTATACAGCAATAAACGTCTACATTAAGAAAAAAGAAATAGGGCTTCCCTGGTGGTGCAGCAGTTGAGAGTCCACCTGCCGATGCAGAGGACATAGGTTCGTGCCCCAGTCCAGGAAGATCCCACATGCCATGAAGCAGCTAGGCCCGTGAGCCATGGTCTCTGAGCCTGCATGTCTGGAGCCTGTGCTCTGCAATGGGAGAGGCCACAACAGTGAGAGGCCCATGTACCACAAAAAAAAAAAAAAAAAAAAAAAAAAAATCTCAAATAAACAACATAACTTTACACCTCAAGAAACTAGAAAAAGAACAAACTAAGCCCAAAGTTAGCAGAAGGAAAGAGATAATAACCATAATGGTAGAAATAAGTGAAATAGACACTAGAAAGACAACAGAAAAAAATCAATGAAGCTAAGTGCTGGCTTTTTTAAAAAGATGAACAAAATTGACAAACTTTTAGCTAAACTTACCAAGAAAAAAAAAAAGACAACTCAAATAAATGAATGTATAAATGAAAGAGGAGACATTACAACTGATACCACAGAAATACAAAACAATCGTAAGAGACTACTGTGAACCAATAAATTGGACAACTTAGAAGAAATGGATAAATTTCAAGAAACATATAACCTACCAAGACTGAATCATGAAAAAATAGAAATCTGAACAGACTAATAATGAGAAAGGAGATTGAATCAGTAACCAAAAACCTCCCAACAACAACAAAAAGCGAAGAACCAGATGGCTTCATGGGTGAATTCTACCAAAAAATTAAAGAAAAATGAATGCTAATCCTTCCCAAACTCTTACAGAAAACTGAAGAGGAGGGAAAGCTTTCAACCATGTTTTATGAGGCCAGTATTACTCTAATACTAAAGCCAGACAAGGACACTGCAAGAAAAGAAAATTACAGGCCAATATCTCTGATAAATGTAAATGAAATATCCTCAACAAAATACTAGCAAATTGAATTCAATACAATATTAAAAGGATCATATACCCTGACGAAGTGGGATGCAAGGGTGGTTCAACATATGAAAATCAAAGATGTGATATACTACATTAACAAGATGAAGGATAAAAATCATATGATCATCTCAATTGATACAAAAAAATTAGACAAAATTCAACACCCTTTCATGATAAAAAAACAGACTGCGTTTAGAAGGAGCATACCTCAACATAATATATGACAAACCCACAGCTAACAGCATACTCAATGACAAAATGTTGAAAGCTTTTTCTCTAAGATCAGGAACAAGAGAAGGATGTGCATTCTCACCACTTTTACTCAACATAGTATTGGAAGTCCTAGCCAAGGCAATTAGGCAGGAAAAAGAAATAACAGGCATCCAAATTGTAAAGCAGTAAAATTGTAAAAGAAATAACAGGCATCCAAATTGTAAAGAAGTGAAATTGTCTCTGCAGATAACATAATCTATAAATAAGAAACCCTAAAAGCTCTACCAAGAAACTTTAGAACTAATAAACAAATTCAGTACAGTTGCAGGATACAAAATAAACACACAGAAAGCAGTTGCATTTCTATACACTAACAGCAAACTATCTGAAAAGGAAATTAAGAAAACAATCCCATTTACAATAGCATCAAAAAATATAAAATAATTAGGAACAAATTTAACCAAGCAGGTAAAAGGTCTGCACACTAAAAACTGTAAGACACGAGAAAGAAATTAAAGAAGACATAAATAAATGGAAAGGCATCCTAAATTCTTGGAATAGAAGAGTTAATATTGTAAAAATACCCATATTGCCCAAATGACCTACAGTTTCAATGTAATCCCCATCAAAATACCTAGGAATAAACTTACCTAAGGAGATAAAAAAAATACCTGTACTCAGAAAACTGTAAGACACTGATGAACGAAAATGAAGATGACACAAACAGATAGAAAGCTATATCATGTTCATGGACTGGAAAAATTAATACTGTTAAAATGACCATACTCCAAGGCAATCTACAGATTCAATGCAATCCCTAGCAAAACACCAATTATCCACAGAAGTAGAAAAAATAATTTTAAAATTTGTATGGAAACACAAAGACGCCCAAATAGCAAAAACAATCTGGAGAAAGAAGAACAGAGCTGAAGGTATCATGCTCCCTGACTTCAGAATATATTACAAAGCTACAGTAATCAAAATACCATGGTACTGGCACAAAAACAGACACATAGATCAATGGAACAGCATAGAGAGCCCAAACGTAAACCCACGCACTTATGGTCAATTATTCTACAATAAAGAAGGCAAGAATGTACAATGGAGAAAAGACAGTCTCTTCAATAAGAGGTTCTGGGAAAACGGGACAGCTATACATAAAAGAATGAAATTAGAACATTTTCTCACACCATATACAAAAATAGACTCAAAATGTATTACAGACATAAATGTAAGACTAGAAACCATAAAACTACTAGAAGGAAACACAGGCAGAACACTCTTTGACATAAATTGTAGCAATATTTTTTTGAATCTGTCTCCTAAGTAAAAGGCAACAAAAGCAAAAGTAAACAAATTGGGACCTGATTAAACTTTAAAGCTCTTGCACAGCAAAGGAAACCATGAACAAAACAAAAAGACAACCTACTGAATTGGAGAGAATACTTGCAAATGATATGACCCATAAGGGGTTAGTATCCAAAATATATAAGCAGCTCATACAACTCAATATCAAAACAAACAAAGAAAAAACTAATTTTTAAAACGGGCAGAAAACCTTAATAGATATTTTTCCAAAGAAGACATACAGATGGCCAATAGGCACATGAAAAGATACTGAATGTGGTGAATCATCAGAGAAATGCAAATCAAAACCACAATGAGATATCACTACACAGCTATCAGAATGGCTCTCATCAAAAAGACCACAAATAACAAATGTTGGTGAGGATGTGGAGAAAAGGGAATCCTCATTCACTGTTGGGAATGTAAATTGATGCAGCCACTGTGAAGAACAGTATGGAGGTTCCTCCAAAAAACTAAAAATAGAACTAATACATGATCCAGCAATTCCACTCATGGGTATATGTCTGAAGAAAACAAAAACACGAATTCAAAAATGTGCACCTCAGTGTTCATAGCAGTATTATTTACAATATCCAAGATATGGAAGCAACCTAAGTGTCCATCAACAGATGAATGGATAAAGAAGATGTGGACACACACACACATACACACAGTAGAATACTACTTAGCCATAAAAAATGAAAATTTGCCATTTGCAACAACATAGATGGACTTGGAGGATATTATTAGTGAAATAAGTCAAAAGAGAAACACAAATACTATACGATATCACTTATATGTGGTATCTAAAAAGTAAAACAAAGTAGTAAATATAATAAAAAAGAAACAGACCCACAGATATAGAAAACAAACTAGTGGTTACCAGCGGGGAGAGGGAAGGGAGAAGGGGCAAGGTAGGGGTAAGGGATTAAGCTACAAGGATATATTTGATAGCACAGAGAATATAGGCAATATTTTATAATAACTATAAATGGAGTATAATCTTTAAAAATTGTGAATCACTATGCTGTACATCTGAAACATATAATATTGTAAATCAACTATACCTCAATAAAAAAAATCTCATGGGATCAGATTAAAAGGGCAACTGAAATGAATTTCATCCTCATATATTTTACTAAAGCATCAATAAATACAATTTAAAGTTGATAAATCAATGAGTTAAGGTATTAGCTTATCATTTAGAATTATGATTTTATAACACTAACAGAACTGGGTGGGGGAGAATTTTACTATTCATGCTGTAGCATTCTGTACTAATATTTTAGTTTCCATGTACATCTACTACAATAACAATAACATAACAGGGAAATGTGAGTTCACCACTGTCCTGTCCCAAGGGGCAATTTCCTACTGGTTCTGTCCAGACCAACTTGGCTGTATCATGATCAAGAGGCAAAGTTCTCTCTTGACACCATCATGTCAACCCCACGAGGGTTACAATTTCCTGAGTCTGTTCGCAAACGCTTACACTGTCCCATGAGCAGCAGTGAGTTATGACTGGGACAGGAAAAAAGACTGGGCAGAATCTCCATGGCTCAGACGAGTGTCATTTTGACCCAGACACTCATGGCTGACAGGCCAACCACTGGCTGTTGGTGACAGCAACAAGAGCGACAGCTGAGTCCACCTACTCAGGGTTCCCTGATGCTCCCCACAAACTGTCATGTCATCACCCTTCCTCCAACCCAGGCCTGAGGGTTTCCCACTCTTTCCTCTTTCTTCAATCCTTCAAATTCCTCCCCCTCCTCCCCCATTTCAGTCATATGTAGTTTATAGAAACAGGAAAATTCATTCAGCAAGCTTGCTTCCAAATCTTGCATCTGACTCTTTCATCTGACACTTTTACAAGCAGCTTCTTTCTTTGCATCTTAGGCTCTTAGATGCTGTCTCTGAAGCAGTGACCCAAGCCCCATAGATCTGAGCACTAAAGAATGGAAAAGCCCTCAGGATATGAATCAGAGACATTAGTGCATCTAGTGAGGATAAAAAACATGCAGGAAAGGCCAGATATAATCCAACTATGACATGAACAACAAAAGTAACAAGGTAATGATACTGTGTGGATATCAAGGGTTCTCAGAGAACCAAGAAAAAACGCTTCAATCCTACCATACTAGTCAACTTTCCCCTGAGCAGAAAAAAACATTTGGAATGCCTCTAGGAACCTTATAAAGACATTATTTTAGGGCAATATATGGTTCATAAGCTTTATGACAAAAATGGAAATGGCTTTGTATCCTTCCTAAACAACTGCTAAAAGTAAATCTACTGGTCTTGTGAATAAATACGTTGATTTTTACAGTACACTAAAAGCTCAGTGTATTTTCTTCTTCCTCTTCTTCTTCCTATTCTTTCCTGAACAATTCAATCCAAAGGTCTGGATGGTGGAGGAATTTTAAGTGGCCCAGAGTGGGGTGCTGGAGTCTTACCAAGGTGAGGGAAGCATGCCCATGTTGGGGGTGGGTGGGATGGAATTGGGAACGAAGGGGAACAGTCCAGGATGGTTGGTTGGAGCCCAAGTGCAGTGAGTAAGGCATTCACAAGAGAAGAAGGGTCGGTGGCACAGCCCAGCATGTGATTTTGGAGCCTGAGTGGGGCAAGGAGAGCAGTGATGCAGAGTATCAGAGCCATAGCTGGGTGAGGACATATCCATGGGTACGTGAGAGGGGCAGCCCAGCACAAAATGTCAAAGTTTGAGCAGGGTAAGGAGGTCATCTGTGTAGGAAAGTGGGCTTCATGGGATATCTGAGCCTAGTGGAGTGAGAGGCATCTGTGCAGACCAGAGCAGTGGCAGGTGCCAGCATGAGTGTCAGAGACCAAATGGGATGGGGAGGGTGTCCACAAAGGGAGTGGGACAGCAGTGGTGATGGGAAACTGGTCCCATAGACAGAGAAGTTGATCAAATACATGAAATAGTAGGAATACATAAGAGAGTAGGAATCAGATTCCACACTGTTAAAGCAGGGAGCTATAAATACAAAAAGGGAGAAAACTAGAATAAACTCTGTGGTATTGGACTGGAATTGGAGATATCAGGGTGAAC
Organism: Monodon monoceros; assembly: GCF_005190385.1. Classification (NCBI taxonomy): domain Eukaryota; kingdom Metazoa; phylum Chordata; class Mammalia; order Artiodactyla; family Monodontidae; genus Monodon; species Monodon monoceros. The sequence continues at coordinate 92,690,671 of NW_021703772.1, forward strand.
TCATGGTTTTCAATATGTATAGCTAAATGTTGAAACAAATGTAGATTTGAATGTGTATACACACACACACACAGAAACATACAGTCCCTAGCTCTGTCGACTGAGTGGGCCTGGAAGCAGCTATACCCCAGGAGCAATGAGCACACCTAGTACCCAGATCTTGATTTTTAAATACCATTTACTACTAAAAAAGAAAAGAAAGGAAACTAGAGCTCCTTAGAGAAATAGCTGATTCCAGAGCCAGGGCAAAGAAAATATAAGATGAGCCTGGAACATCTTGTTGTACCAGGAAACATGGAAGAGCTCGACAGATGACGAGGACGTGTCAAAAGAACACACAAGCAACCTTGAAAGGGCTTCTGCTGGCCCACTCTGAGACAATATGAGCATCATAATGATAGTAATGAATATAACCCATTAATAAAATAGGAATCCATGAGACCCATACCCATACAAATGGATGGATGAAAAAACAAATAAATAAATGAAAAGTTTGATAAGAAACAATGGATTTACATACTCTCAAAGTTTCTCTCAACTAAGTACTTACTAATTATAAAGAAAAATGTAACTTTACAGTGGAAAAGTCTAATGGACGTCACCTTAACCAAGTAACTAAAGTAAACATCATCAGATAGAGAACAAATTGAAATTGTGTACCACCCAACAGGATGCAATGAGAAAAACTCAGCATCACATCCGTGATATTTCTGACAAGCGTCCACAACCTAAATCAAATCATGAAGAAACATCAGACAAATGCAAATTGAGGAACAGTCTACAAAATAACTGGCCTGTCATCTCCAAAGGTGTCAAGGTTATGAAAATCCAAGAAATGTTAAGGACTGAAGGATATTTTAGAGAAACATGACAAATAAATGCAATGGGAGCAGCGGGGTGTCATTCTTTTGCTGTAAAGAATGTGAAAATTAGGGAAATTGGCAGAATGTAAATGGATTGTGAGGAGTAAATGGTAGTAATGTATCAGTATTAATTTCCTGTACCTGATTTGTATGGTTGTGGTGAGGTAATATAGGATACTCTACAGAATACCTGACATGTCATCTTGAGTGTTCATCAGAACCATCTTAAAGACTTGTTAAGATCCAGATATCTGGACTCCACCTCAGAGTTTCTGATTCAGGAGGTCTGGGGTGGGGCTCAAGAATTTGCATCACTAACGAGTTATTAGGAGTGGCTGATGCTATTAATTTAGAGACTCCACATTGAGAGCCGCTGATGAGGAGAATATCCTTGTTTATAGAAAAAAAAAAAAAGTATTCAGGGGCAATGGGACTTCCCCTCAATGGTCCAGGAGAAGAAAAGTACTTTGTAAAGTTCTTACAAGTTTTCTTTAATTTTGAAATGTTTCAATAAACAAACAACTTCATTGATTCCAAAACCACTAGATCAGAATTTAAGATAATTGGGCAGTGAGGCAGCTGTGGTGGAACAGTGCCCAATATACACTTTCTTAATGGGTAGTGAAATATAAAATAAACAGGACAAGAAAGGGGCCATCGGGGACACCTAGGAGAACCAAATGTTTTCAAGTTCTTAAAAACATTCGCTGGCAACTGATATGCAAAACACTCCATCTCTAAACACTAAAATAGATGTCCTTTAAGACATCTTTGAGTTTTCTGTGGCCATTTCCCTCCATATCACCAAATTTTCCCTTTTCCATTTTACTGCTGCTTTGAGCTCTAAATTCAAAGATTAGGAAATACATTGAATGAAAGAGCTGGTACCTTTCCTAAAATCATCTGATACTATGTTACAGACTTGGGCAAGAAAATAAAATCCAATCTTCAATACCATACCTCTCCAAAACGTTTGCTGGCTCCTCCACATGCCAGTCATGTGATGCTAGGCAACTTCCCTAACCTCTCTGTGCCTCCATTTCCTCATTTATAAAATAGGGATAATAATAATACCCATACCTTATAAGAGCGCTATAAGGACTAAATAAATGTAATGGACTTAGAATGAGCCTGGCAGAGAGAAGTCAAGATGGCGGACAAGGAGGATGAGGAATTCATGTCTCCGCACAACTAGGGCACCTACCAGGCACCGGTGGGGGACCATGGACACCTAAGGGGACAGGAGGAACCCCCAGCGACCAGGTAGGATGTGGGGCGTGGGGAGGAGTGAGGGGGGGAGGAGAAGTGGAGGCGGGACGGGACTGGCGCCCCTGAGGGGCGGCTGGGGGAGGGGAAGGGATCCCATGGTTGAAGGGGGAAACTGGACGACCATTGGGAGGGCAGAGGATCAAAAGAGAGAGTGACCAGGTTTCCCCTGCCCTCTTGGGCCCCTGGGAGCCTGCTGAGATCCCAGGCCTGATCCTCTGCTCACCTAGGCGCCCTCCAGCCAGGCGGATCCTGAGGGAGTGGGAGGGAGGGAAGGGGGAGCAAAAATAAAGGCCGGACCTATACGACTGGCACCCCTGAGGGGTGGCTGGAGGAGGGAGGAGTTCCTACACCCAGTGGGACCCACCCACGGTTAGGGGTCCAGCGGGAATGGGGGAGACCCAGGGGGAGGCATGGCAGACATGGAGGAATGGAAGAGAACACGGCCAGCGCTTTCCCTATCCACTTAGGCACCTGGGAGCTGCTTGGGCTCCCAGGCCTAATCTTCTGCCCTCAGAGTATCCCTCCTGCCATGCAGAGCCCAAGCCCCACCCCTAGACCCCCACCCAGGGCCCCACCTCTACACTCGGGAGACCCCCTCTGAGACCCCCTCCAACTGCGCTGGGCCTAAACCCCACCCACACACCCTCACCCAGGGCCTTACCACCAAACTCCAGAGCCCCACACTCTGCAGGCAGCCCCTTGGACGTGCTGCTTCTCCGCTCCCTGTCGGGTCCTAAGCAGAGGCCCTTCCCCCAACGCCTTTTCTGGGTCCTGAGCCTAGGCTCCGCACCACGCTCAAATGTCACACCCCCTGCTTATGTCCCGCCCCTAACCCTAATCCACCCTAAATCTCGCCCCTGCATAAGTTCCACCTCTGCCTAAACTCCGCCCCCCCATAGCCAAGGTTTGTTTTTTTTTTCTTTTCTTTTTTCCCCTTTTAGATTGATTGGGGTTCTTTTTTACCTTGTTGTTGATACATTTATATTTTTATTTTTTCTAATAAATCTTTTATTTTTCTAATTTTATTTTATTCTTTATACTTTGTTATTGTTCTGCTCCTTTTGGCTTGTTCCACACCCCCCCCGACTTTTTTTTTTCCGTTTTTCTGCTGTGGTTTTGTTTTACCTTACTGCAGCTGTTTCAATTATATTTTTATTTTTCCTAATATATTTTTAATCTTTCTAATTTTCTTTTCTTTTTTATTCTTTGTTATTGTACTGCTCCTTTTTTAATTTTTTTTTCTTGGCCTCACCATGTGGCTTGCAGGATCTTGGTTCCCAGGCTGGAGGTCAGGCCTGAACTCCTGTGGTGGGAGCTCTGAGTCCAAACCTCTGGACTAAAAGAGAACCTCAGACCCCAGGGAATATTAATCAGGGTACGGCCTCCCAGAGGTCCTCATCTCGGTACCAAGACCCAGCTCTATCCAGCTGCCTGCAAACTCCAGTGCTGGACGCCTCAGGCCAAACAACCAGTAAGAAACGAATACAGCCCCACCCATCAAAAAAAAAAAAAATGAAACGATAAAAAAAGATGTTACAGATGAAGGAGCAAGGTAAGAACCTAAAAGACCAAATAAATGAAGATGAAATAGGCAACCTACCTGAAAAAGAATTCAGAGTGATGATAGCAAAGATGATCCAAAATCTTGGAAACAGAATAGAGAAAATACAAGAAACATTTAACAAGGATCTAGAAGAACTAAAGAATAAACGGTGATGGACAACACAATAACTGAAATTAAAAATACTCTAGAAGGAATCAATAACAGAAGAACGGAGGCAGAAGAATGGAAAAATGACCTGGAAGATAAAATAGTGATAACCGTCACAGAGCAGAATAAAGAAAAAAGAATGAAAAGAATTGAGGACAGTCTCAGAGACCTCTGGGACAACATTAAATGCACCAACATTCGAATTATAGGGGTCCCAGAAGAAGAAGAGAAAAAGAAAGGGTCTGAGAAAATATTTGAAGAGATTATAGTCAAAAACTTCCCTAACATGGAGAAGGAAATAGCCAATTAAGTCCAGGAAGCACAGAGAGTCCCATACAGGATAAACACAAACAGAAACATGCCGAGACACATACTAATTAAACTATCAAAAACTAAATACAAAGAAACAATATTAAAAACAGCAAGGGAAAAGCAACAAATAACATACAAGGGAATCCCCATAAGGTTAACAGCTGATCTTTCAGCAGAAACTCTGCAAGCCAGAAGGGAGTAGCAGGACATATTTAAAATGATGAAAGGGAAAAACCTACAAGCAAGATTACTCTACCCAGCAAGGATCTCATTCAGATTCGATGGAGAAATCAAAAGCTTTACAGACAAGCAAAAGCTATGAGAATTCAGCAGCACACAACCAGCTTTACAACAAACGCTAAAGGAAGTTCTCTAGGCAGGAAATACAAGAGAAGAAAAAGACCCACAAAAGCAAACCCAAATCAATTAAGAAAATGGTAATAGGAACATACATATCAATAATCACCTTGAATGTAAATGGATTCAATGCTCCAACCTAAAGACACAGACTGGCTGAATGGATACAATAGCAAGACCCTTATATATGCTATCTACAAGAAACCCACCCTAGGCCTAGGGACACATACAGACTGAAAGTGAAGGGATAGAAAAAGATATTCCATGCAAATGAAAATCACAAGAAAGCTGGAGTAGCAGTACTCATGTCAGATAAAAGAGACTTTAAAATTAAAACAGTTATAAGGGATAAGGAAGGACACTACATAATGATCAAGGGATCAATCCAAGAAGAAAACATAACAATTATAAATATTTATGCACCCAACATAAGAGCACCTCAATACATAACGCAAATGCTAATAGCCATAAAAGGAGAAATCAACAGTAACACAATAATAGTGGGGGACTTTAACACCCAACTTACACCAACAGACAGATCATCCAGACAGAAAATATATAAGGAAACATAAGCTTTAAATGACACAATAGACCAGATAGACTTAATTGATATTTATAGGACATTCCACCTAAAAGCAGAAGAATACACTTACTTCTCAAGTGCACATGGAACATTCTCCAGAATAGATCACACCTTGGGTCACAAATCAAGCCTTGGAAAATTTAAGAAAATTGAAATAGTATCTAGCATCTTTTCCAACCACAATGCTATGAGATTAGAAATCAATTACAGGAAAAAGGCAGTAAAAAACACAACTACATGGAGGCTAAACAGTGCACTGCTAACTAATCAAGAGATCACTGAAGAAATCAAAGAGAAAATTTTAAAAAAGCCTAGAAACAAATGACAACGAAAATACGATGATCCAAAACCTATGGGACACAGCAAAAGCAGTTCTAAGAGGAAAGTTCATAGCAATTCAAGCTCACCTCAAGAAACAAGAAAAATCTCAAATAATCTAACCTTACACCTAAAGCAACTAGAAAAATAAGAACAAAGAAAACCCAAAGTTAATAGAAGGAAAGAAATCATAAAGATCAGAGCAGAAATAAATGAAATAGAAACAAAGAAAACAATAGCAAAGATCAATAAAACTAAAAGCTGGTTCTTTGAGAAGATAAATAATATTGATAAACCTTTAGCCAGACACATCAAGAAAAAAAGGGGGCTTCCCTGTTGGTGCAGTGGTTGAGAGTCCACCTGCTGATGCAGGGGACACAGGTTCATGCCCCAGTCTGGGAAGGTCCCACATGCCACGGAGCAGCTGGGCCCATGAGCCATGGCCGCTGAGCCTGCACGTCCGGAGCCTGTGCTCCGCAAAGGGAGAGGCCACAACAGGGAGAGGCCCGCGTACCACAAAAAAAAAAAAAAAGAAAGAAAAAAAGGGACAGGACTCAAAACAATAAAATTAGAAATGAAAAAGGAGAGATTACAACAGACATCACAGAATACAAAAGATCATAAGAGACTACTACAAGCAACTATATACCAATAAAATGGAAAACCTGGAAGAAATGGACACATTCTTGGAAAAGTACAAGCTTCGAAGACTGAATGAGGAAGAATTAGAAAATATAAACAGACCAATCACAGGTAATGAAACTGATACTGTAATTAACAATCTTCCCACAGGGCTTCCTCAGTGGCGCAGTGGTTGAGAGTCCGCCTGCCAATGCAGGGGACACGGGTTCGTGCCCTGGTCCGGGAAGATCCCACATGCCACCGAGCGGCTGGGCCCATGAGCCTTGGCCGCTGAGCCTGCGCGTCCAGAGCCTGTGCTACGCAACGGGAGAGGCCACAACAGTGAGAGACCCGTGTACCACAAAAAAAAAAAGAAAAAAAAGAATCTTCCAACAAACAAAAGCCCAGGAGCAGATGGCTTCACAGGCGAATTCTATCAAACATTTAGAGAAAAGTTAACACCTATCCTTCTCAAACTCTTCCAAAAAATTGCAGAGGGAGGAACACTCCAAAACTCATTCTATGAGGCCACCATCACCCTGATACCAAAACCAGACAAAGATATCACAAAAAAAGAAAATTATAGACCAATATCACTGATGAACATAGATGCAAAAATCCCCAACAAAATACTAGCAAACAGAATCCAACAGCACATTAAAAGGACCATACACCATGATCAAGTGGGATTTATCCCAGAGATGCAAGGATTCTTCAAAATACACAAAACAATCAATGTGATACACCATGTTAACAAATTAAACAATAAATACCATATGATCATCTCAATAGATGCAGAAAAAGCTTTTAACAAAATTCAACACCCATTTGTGATAAAAAAAAAACTCTCCAGAAAGTGGGCTTAGAGGGAAACTACCTCAATACAATGAAAGCCATAGACAACAGGGCTTCCCTGGTGGCGCAGTGGTTGAGAGTCCACCTGCCGATGCAGGGGACACGGGTTCGTGCCCTGGTCCGGGAAGATCCCACAGGCCACCGAGCGGCTGGGCCCATGAGCCATGGCCGCTGAGCCTGCGCATCCGGAGCTTGTGCTCTGCAACGGGAGAGGCCACAACAGTGAGTGGTCATGTACTGAAAAAAAAAAAAAAAGCTGTATACAACAAACCCACAGCAAACATCATTTTCAATGGTGAAAAACTGAAAGCATTTCCTCTAATATCAGGAACAAGACAAGGATGTCCACTCTCGCCACTGTTATTCAACATAGTTTTGGAAGTCCCAGCCACAGCAATCAGAGAAGAAAAAGAAATAAAAGGAATACAAATTGGAAAAGAAGAAGTAAAACTTTCACTGTTTGCAGATGACATGATACTATACATAGAAAATACTAAAGATGCCACCAGAAAACTACTAGAACTAATCAATGAATTTGGTAAGGTTGCAGGATACAAAATTAATGCACAGAAACCTCTAGCATTCCTATATGCTAACAATGAAAGATCAGAAAGAGAAATTAAGGAAACAATCCCATTTACCAGCACAACAAAAAGAATAAAATACCTAGGAATAAACCTACCTAAGGAGGCGAGACCTGTACTCAGATAACTATAAAACACTGATGAAAGAAATCAAGGATAACATAAACAGATGGAGACATATACCATGCTCCTGGATTGGAAGAATCAATATTATGAAAATGACTATACTACCCAAAGCAATCTACAGTTTCAATGCAATCCCTATCAAATTACCAATGGCATTTTTCACAGAACTAGAACAAGAAATTTTACAATTTGTATGAAAACACAAAAGACCCTGAATAGCCAAAGCAATCTTAAGAAAGAAAAACGGAGCTGGAGGAATCAGGCTTCCTGACTTCAGACTATACTACAAAGCTACAGTAGTCCGGACAGTATGGTACTGGCACAAAAACAGAAATATAGATCAATGGAACAGGATAGAAAGCCCAGAGATAAACCCACACACCTATGATCACCTTATCTTTGGCAAAGGAGGCAAGAATATACAATGGAGAAAAGACAGCCTGTTCAATAAGCGGTGCTGGGAAAAATGGACAGCTGTGTGTAAAAGAATGAAATTAGAACACATCCTAACACCATACACAAACTCAAAATGGATTAAAGACCTAAATGTAAGGCCAGACACTATAAAACTATTAGAGGAAAACGTAGGCAGAACACTCTGTGTATTTGCAAATGAAGCAACTGACAGAGGATTAAGCTCCAAAATATACAAGCAGTTCATGCAGCTCAATATCACAAAAACAAACAACCCAATCCAAAAATGGGCAGAAGACCTAAATAGACATTTCTCCAAAGAAGACATACAGATGGCCAACAAATACATGAAAAGATGCTCAGCATCACTAATCATTAGAGAAATGCAAATCAAAACCACAATGAGGTCCACCTCACACCAGTCAGAATGGCCATCATCAAAAAATCTACAAACAATAAATGCTGGAGAGCGTGTGGAGAAAAGGGAACCTCCTGCACTGTTGGTGGGAATATAAATTGATACAGCCAATATGGAGAACAGTATGGAGGTTCCTTTAAAGATTAAAAATAGAACTACAATGTGACCCAGCAATCCCACTACTGGGCATATACCCTGAGAAAACCATAATTCAAAAAGAGTCATGTACCACAATGTTCACTGCAGCACTATTTACAATAGCCCAGAGATGGAAGCAAGCTAAGTGTCCATCATCAGATGAATGGATAAAGAAGATGTGGCACATATATACAATGGAGTACTACTCAGCCATAAAAAGGAACAAAACTGAGTTATTTGTAGTGAGGAGGATGGACCTAGAATCTGTCATACAGAGTGAAGTAAGTCAGAAAGAGAAAAACAAATACCGTATGCTAACACATATATGTGGAATTTACAGAAGCGGTACTGATGAACCTAGTGGCAGGGCAGGAATAAAGTCGCAGACGTAGAGAACCAACTTGAGGACACTGCGGGTAAGTGGAAGCTGGGATGGAGTGAGAGAGTAGCACTGACGTATATACACCACCAAATGTAAAATGGATGGCTTGTCGGAAGCTGCTGCATAGCACAGGGAGATCAACTCGATGCTTTGTGACAACCTAGAGGGGTGGGATAGCGAAGGTGGGAAGGAGGCTCAAGAGAGAGGGGATATGGGGATATATATATACATATAGCTGATTCACTCTGTTGTAGAGTAGAAACTAACACAACATTGTAAAGCATTTATATTCCAATAAAGATGTGAAAATAAAATGAGCCTGGTCCATAGTAAGCCTGTGATAAATGTAATATGCTATTGTTGTCTCATTTCTGAAACATAAAATATTCTTTGGATTTGATAATAGCCATTCCAGCACCCAGCACCCACCACACTTCCCTTACTATTTGATATGTGAAGCTTCAAGGCCTCTGGGTAGAAATCCAGCAAATTTGCATAGCAACCAAGAAGCTTCCTGGGAGAGAAGATACCAAGATGCTGACCCATGTTTCTCTTGAGATTCAGTGTTTTTAGACCATCTTTGGTTGTTCTCATGGCTCCAACTCATATCAGAGAGGCAACATGCTGCAGTAGTGGGAGCTTGGGCCCTGAAGATAAGAATCTGGAGTTTGAATATAGACTCCACCACTTATTGTCTCACCTTCAGCAAGTTATTTAACGTCTATGTACCTCAATTTCCCTCTGTAAAATGGAAGAGACAGCAATAATATCTACCTCATAAGGCTGTTGTAAAGACAAAGGAGACAATTTAAATCAAGCAGTTGTCACAGTGCTTGACATAATAAACACTTAGTAAAACTTCTGGGCACAAGGTGTGGCCTTGTGACTAGCTCTAGTCAGTGACATAATGTGTATAACTTCTGTAGGGGAGGAAAAATACTTTTCCCCTATCCTCTTATGTTTAGTTCCCAGGGCCTGCAGCTTAAACTGACAAAAGACAGATTAACAAAACAAAAAGTTTATTTTGCATGCTCATGGGAGCTTCACAGAAAAGAAGTGAAAACACAAGCAGTTAGCTTGAGAGCTTATATACCATTTTAACAAAGGCTGATAAATCATGGAGATGTGACCAGACAACGGAAAAGGCATTTGGTCTTCTAGGGGTGATAAGTCATGGAAAGGTAAATATATGCAAGAAACTAATGTAGATAAGGTTTTTTAGTAAAGTGGTTATGAAAACTCAAGTCAGTGCTGTCTCTAGTGATAAGAGTCATCTCCAGTGCTTAAAAGTCATTCTCTTCCTGGTACAAGAGAAGGGGGAGGGGAATACCTTCACAAAGGGAAGCATATGCCCTGCTTTTAGGCAGAAAGAGGGAAGGGCAGAGAGTTCCTCCTCTGTTTGCTGTTTCTCAATTTCCTTCAGCTCAAAATACTCCTTATGCCAAAGTAGCAAATTCCGGGTGGCATATCCCTATCCCCTTCACTTCTAAGCTGAAGCATTTAATTAACAGTGCAAGACCCTCTAGACCACTTTCCCTCTGACATAGTGACCAGCAACTTTCTAGATGGTGGCTGCTCAGTCAGCTTGGGGCACTGAGTACTTACAGTTAAAGCAGAGCCACCTCTGTGACCCACAAAGGTCATGCAGCATGAGCAAGAACAGAAATTAACCTTTTTTCTTTTACGCCACTGAAATTTGGGAGTTGTCACCACAGCATAACCTACCCTATCCTGACTGAGCAAATACAACTACCACCCATCTCACTGCCAAGGGGGGTCACCTTGAAGGAGGAGGGAATTTGAATCATTGACTTGGGCTAGGGTGGGTGCTAATGGGTGCTGTTTCTGAGCACAGCGTGTGGCTGAGTCTGAAAACACTCTTCTTACTCAACAGACATTGTAATAGTTATCTACTGCTGTGCAACAAACTATCCCGAAACTCAGTGGCCCACACACACAGAACGCCACCTCATACTGTCAACAGTCAGAGCTGGCTCTCTGTCCTCTCCCAGCTCCCATGCCCTTCCTCTCCTTCTCTATTGAATTTATACTCTCCAATATGTGGACTACACAAAACATTAGGTGTAAGTCAAGTTGCTGTTAAAGAAAAGAAAAAAAAAAAGCCTTACTGTGTCTCAAAGCTTAGAAAAACAGATGGATAAAGAACCACCATGAAACCCAGGTTCCTGCAAAGGTGTGGAGAGCGTGAGCCAGGGGTGAGTTGCGCCTGCACCCTTTGTTGGTGGGATGAACAAGCACAGAAAAATGGTGTCCCTCACGGGCTACCTTTTCCCTCATCTGACCATCTACCCATTGATGTTTCAATTGCTTATTTCACACTGCTTCCCAAAGGTGTTTCCAACATAGTCTTAACAACCATCATGCCAACACACTATCTTAAAAACAATTATAGGGGGCTTCCCTGATGGCGCAGTGGTTGAGAGTCCGCCTGCCGATGCAGGGGACACGGGTTCGTGCCCCGGTCCGGGAAGATCCCACAAGCCGCGGAGCGGCTAGGCCCGTGAGCCATGGCCGCTGAGCCTGCACGTCCGGAGCCTGTGCTCCGCAACGGGAGAGGCCACAACAGTGAGAGGCCCGCGTAATGCAAAAAAAAAAAAAAAAAATTAAACAATTATAGGAAAGAGGCAACTAGAGAATGAGCTGTCCACCTACCCCCTCAGCTACATCTGGGCCACGACACATTGTCCCTAGCATATAAGTGGGCAAGTCTAACAGCAAGCCTGATTTATCAATAATAACCCAGAATTCAGGAACCAGAAAGAGTTGGTGAACTCCAGAAAACACTGAGCAAGAAGCTGCAGCAAATGACTTAATATTAATGACTTAATATTAGTAGTTCCTCCTGTCCCCAATTCCACGCACAAATAATTGCTCAGGTAAAAGAGACCAAGAACCCCTGGCATATTCTACTCCCAGATAGCCTGCCACCCCTGCATTCCAATCAGGGTGTGAGCGAGTGGAGACGGTAGAGTCCTGCCCTGGAGGCAACGAGGTATCATTTGCAGAGAAATGGAACACGGTTGGAAAAGGAGGCAAAGAATGAGCTGGCTGTTCCCCAGGCAAGGTTAACAAAATAAAGCCACCCTTTCAAGGTTAAAGCAGGAGACAAACAGACATGATGCTATAAATACGGTGTCCCTTTGGGCACCAAGGCATGGACCATAACAAGCCAAGGGCTACATCGGGCACATAGTGGGTGCCCATCACTGTCAAGCCTGATGGATTGACAGGCAGATAAATATGAAATGCAAGCCTCGAAGCCAGGCCGTACCCTCAAAAGCCAGAGTTTGAACGCACATCAAAGATCCCACGGCAGGGGTGAAAAGTAAAATACAGAGCAATAGCCAGCCTGGGAGATAAGAGAGGAGGACAGGAGGGGAGTTGACATTAGCCAGGAACCATTCCCAGCTGCCCACTGGCTGCCAAGCCTGCAACAATTCAGCAGCCTTCTCCCCAAGGGCCGTCGGGTCTCAAAACCATCCTGCTTCACAGCCTTGGGAGGGACCCATGAGATGATGTCATGATGTAACAAGAACCACCTGACCATGTGCCAGGCACTGTGCTAGGTGCTCTGGGTATATTTCATTAGCCCAGGGGGTGGATAAGGCAGGTATCATCCATCCCACTTCACACACGCAGAAACCAGGGTCATAACAGTTTCGTCACTGGTCCAAGATCACACAGGTGGTAAAGCCAGAGTTTGAACCCGGATATTCCCAACTCCAAAGCTTATGCTTTTATCTCTGACGCTGCTTCCTCGGCTCTTGCGGTATCACAAGCTGTCTGGAAGCTCACTGCCACCAGCCTCCAAGGCAGCTGAACCAGGAAATGCAAGCACGCTGCCACTCCCCTCCCAGGCCCATTTGCCACTAATTAATGATCGCGGGTCCTCCTGGGCCTGGACTCTGACACAGAGCCATGCTGAGAGGATGCCTGAGAGCAGCTGCTGCCAGCCTACCCGAGGATAGTGTGAGCATACCAAGTGGCAGCCCTTGGTTAGTACAATGTGGCAAGGGGAGGTGATGGCCAGCAAGCGCCACTCTTCTAGGAGTGGGGACAAGAATCCCCCAGTGAGAAAAGGACACTCCTCGCCCCCTTTGTCACATGTGTCCCTCTCTCCAGTCCCACAGCTAGTGGCCTAGCTCAGGTACCCCTCACCTCCCCTGGGCCACACCGTGGCCACACAAGTCCCAGCACAGTGAGTATGCTGCTGTCCAGCTCAAAGTCCGGCAGGGCTCCCACAGCACCAGGACCAGGGGAGTCCCCTGCAGCAAGAAACCTCTCCCGTCCGCCTCAGGCTCCCAGAGAAGGCCTCTCAGCTCAGAGGATTTGGCTCAAGGACATGGAGAGCACACGCCAAATTATTGATATTGACGATCTCCAAAGTTGACGTTATAAGGAGGTAGGAGGGAAATTGTCAACCCTTTATTATTATTCATCTCTGTATTGTTTTACTTACCACAATGATTTATCATGGTCTTAACAGTCATGATAAAGTCCAAACGTAACAAACATATAAAGATGGGGAAAATGATACCTAATTCCACATACTCCTCCCTCCACAGCTATGTGGACCCAGCATCCAGAATTCACTGCACTCCCACTGGCCCGGTTAGATGTCATGTTTACACTCCTTGAAGACAGGAACTTTCTTTCACATCATTGAGTCTGATGGTGACTGCCACATATTAATGCCAGTTTATTGGGAAAAAATGAATAAACAATGGAATGAATGTGAGTGAACAAAGTCTCCCTAGGAATTTTGTTCACCACATGGCCAATATCCTCACCTGTGATATAACGAGCAGGACCCCATGGGGCCTTCTCAGGACAAAACCCCCATGTCCTCAGCCTGCCTCTTGTTTGTAGAAAAACTTTAGCCAAAGAATAAAGTTAATCAGAGAAATGAAAAAGATGCAGAAGCAAAGAAAAGCGGTCAAACAGGACAAAATAATAAGTTTAGTCATTAAAGTTGAGGACTTTTTGTTCCTCCTCAAAGGCTATAGACGATATTCTGAGCCATATCCTTTGAGCTGTTTTGTAGATACCAAAACCCCCATAAGGTGGAAGAAGTTAACCACATGATGAACAGATTGTAGCTATGACATAAGCTTCTCCATCTTACACAATTCCGAGAACTGGCCTGAAGGAAATGGGAACCAACCAACCCTGGAACTGAAGATTAACTGTACTTAAAACAATCAAGATGATGCAGACCAGAACACCACATGACTAACTTCAAGATGACTGTGGGAGCTGACAGTGCTGTCCTACACGTAGCACCCTCCTTCCGCCTATACACCCCTGAAACCGCCCTTTAAAAGCTGTTGTCCCCTGACTGGCAGTTGCAAGTTGGCCTTTGGACATGAGTCTGCCTTCTCCCCAGGTTGCCAGCCTCCTGAATAAAGCAACATTTCCTTTACAACCAACACCTGTCTCTTGAGTATTGGCTTCTGAGCAGTGATCAGCCGAACCCGAGTATGGGAAAATTGATGGCTGTGAGTCTGTCCTGGGGCTAACCAAGTCCAGAGTAGAATTCTCTAGAAAGAAAGATGGTTAATAACTTCAATAAGAAAGACTAGATCAGTGTTATTCAAGATGTGATCCGTGAAATCGTGCAGGACATATGACCTGTTTCTTCAATAAATATACAGACAGGTTTTTTTTTAAAAAAAGGTATCAGATTTAAGAAATAAAACAACCAAAAACAGTATGCGAGTCTTTTCTGGCTCCTAAAAAAAAGAACTCTAAAGAGACATTTTTGAGACAATTAGGGAAATTTGAACAATGATGGAGTATTAGAGGATGTTAAAGATTACCATTAATATTTTTAGGTGTGATAATGGTATCGTGGTTACATTTTTTAAAAGTCCATGTTACAGGTGGGTGAAATAATGTCTCAAAATTGCTTTAAATACTCCAGCCTAAAAAAAAAAAAAAAAAAGAGGGATAGGCAGATAAAACAACATTAGGGAAACATGTTGCTAATTGTTGGAACTGAATGGCTACATGTAGATGCTTTATTCTGCTCTTTTTTATGTATTTTCTAAGATTTCCATAGTAAAAAGTTTTAAAACTAAATTTAAATGGGCTCCTAATTTTTAAAAATACAGTCTGTGAACTCTCTTCATCAGAATTGCCTGGTGCTTGTTAAAATGCAGATCCCAAGCCCTCTTTGACCTGTTGGCAGGAAGGCAGTGGCCTTGGAGCTGTACTTTAACAAGCACCCCCCACCCTACCCCAAGCTCTAACGCCCCTGTGGTTCTGATAAGAGGATTCCACTGAGAATGACCAATTACGCGGCATCCCTTGTAAATCTTAACAGAGTGAAGTCTTCCTTCACTCTCATGCGTGTCCCAGTTTGGCAACAAAAGTATGAAGTCATCCAAGTCAGAGTGAGCTGTGCCCACTCCTCACATGATGCTCCCACTTGCATGTGCTGAACCGCCACTTGTCTGCCAAGGCCCAGCTCAAGCACCCCCTAGGCCTTCTCCGATGACTCCAGGTGAGAGAATTCCTCCACCCTTTAAACCATGGACCCACAGTCACAGGCAGCACATAGCGGTGTCCTCAAGTGTATCTGCCTGGGTGGCTTTGATATCGTGATATAATAAGGAGCAGTATATTTGGTCGCTGTCCCGAGTTCCTGGCACAAAACTCCTAAAACCCTTGAAATTTCCTTAGTGATAGCAGTGAGAGGAGTGTCTTTTGCTATTTATACTAAGCCCCTTTCAACCCCACCTGAGTTTCTGCTAATGAGGTGACTCTTGGAGGATGGAGGCTGGTTGCCAGAGGAACCAACCGTGCATGGGATTAGAGGGTTAGAACTGTCAGCCCCACCACCAGCCCCTAGGGAGGGGAGAAAGGCCAGGGATTGAGCCAGTGGCCAGTGATTTAATCGATCCTGCCTATGTAACAGAACTCCATAAAAACTTTAAACCACAAAGTTCCAAGAGCTTCCTGGTTGGTGAATGCCTCGAGGTGCTGGGAAGGTGATGGCCCGGCGAGGACATAGAAGCTCCTGGGTCCTTCCCACATACCTTGCCCTACGCATCTCTTCCACCTGGCTGTTCCCAGAAGCAGCCCTTTTGCCCTTTCCCTGTTTGCTCATTTCTGTTCCCCTCCAACCTTAAAAGAACGTAATTATGGGAATGAGGTCACTAGGCAATTTAACCTAACTCCTGATTTATTCTCTCCTGAATGCACACCATACCTTGATCCTTTTCCTAGATTAAAAGAAGCAAGAATGAAGAATGAAGTAGTTAAAGAATGGCTAGCTCTCTACCCCCAGCAGCCCCCTTAGCAATCCTGCAGGCAGACCACAGAGAGACAAGATAACATCTGAAGAGAGATCATGAGGAATCAGCCAGCCTGCAAGCAATGGAGAATGACAAAGAGTGTGACCTCCTGCCTTGATGATTCACTGAGATTCTTTCCCCTTTTTCCCTTTAAAAATCGTCATGGCTGAGCAGAATCTTCAGAGTGGGTCTCAGGACATGAGTCCACCTTCTCCCCAGATTACCAGCTTTTCTGATTCAAGCAACTTTCCTTTCTACCAACATTTGCCTCTCAAATATTGGCTTCTGGGCAGCAAGGTCCCAAACCTGAGTTCGGTAACATTCCTGAGTTGTATTGTTTATAATCAACTCATAATCATAAGTGTTTCCCTGAGTTCTGTGAGCCATTATAGCAAACTATCAAGCCTGAGGAGGGGGTTATGAGAACCCCCAATTTATAGTAGGTCAGTGAGAAGTGTGGGAGGCCTGTTCTTGTGATTTGCATCCAAAGTGGGAGGAATCTTGTGGGACTGAGCCCTGAACTTGTGGGGTCTGTGCTAACTCCAGGTAGTGTCAAAATTGAGTTGTAGGAAACCCAGTTGGTGTCTGAAGAGTTGGAAATTGGTTGGTGTAGGAAAACCTCCCATATATTTGGTGTCAGAAGTATTATGAGTAGAAAACACTGTTTCTCTTTTAATGGTCATCCTTAGTTTCCATGTCACCTGCCGGGAATTCCTTAAAGGCAATGACTATGTCTTATTTATCTCCTTCTCTCCAATGCTGGCATGCAATAGATTTTTGATAAGTGTTGTTCAATGAATGAATTAACAAACAAATTAATTAATACATAAACAAGAGTCATTGTGCTGGGCACCTCATAGACATATCCATGCTTACTTAAATTCTGAAATACCATCATGATGAAATGATAGGCAGCCTAACTTTATGATGACTAGTGTGAAATCTGGGTAAAACATGGGGGAAATGTGATTATGTGGGGGAAAAAAAGATCAGAATTCCAAAAAGTATATGGACACTAATTGTAACTATAAAAACATATGTATATTATTTTTATGAGAACAAAACTGAAACATAATATGCAAAAAGTGAAAAGAAGAAAAAGAAGTAAAATAGTGGGATTCTAGGTGACTATATTTGTATTCTATTTCCATTTTCCAAATATTCTTTTTTTTTCCCAATAAGGAAGAAGAAAGAGGGGAAAACAGAATTTGGAGACAGTTTAGGCTGGTGTAACCTGCATGACACTAACTCCAGCACCACAGGGCCCCTCCCAAGGTCCCTGCCAAACTCAACATGGGAGAAAAATCGTCAGTTGCTGCCCCTGGCATTGGGGGCAGATGGAGACAAACCATTTTTCCACATAACTAGGGCTTCCCCTGGTCAAGTCTAGCAAGACCTCCAACCCCTAAGACAGGAAGTCTTAATAGTTTTACATGGTCTGCACACTGCACAGGCCTGTATGTATTTAAAAGAACAAAGAGCTTAAACAGTCACTTTGCTTTGTCTGTACTGAGAGCATCTGGGGCCTTCCAATCATCCTGCAAGGAGCCTGCTCAAGTATTAACAGGTATCAACCTAATATATTGTACAGCAAGCATCTTTATTTTCTTCTCAATCTATTTTATCTAGCATGTCTCCCAGGGGCAGATTGGAAAATATGTGGTAATTATATACTGACAGAATGTGGGAGCAGGTTATATACGGATCCATTGTACTTGGCTTCCTTATTAACCACTTCTTTGCTCTTTAAGGAATCTCTGGAGCTGAGGTATTACTTTGCTACTTATGGTTTTCCCCTTGTTTATGAAAATTGTCCAGCTCTACCAGAATCTCATGTGTACAGAGCAAGATGGGGCTTTGAGATACAATCCCTGTGTCATCCTCCTTGGCGAGGTCCCCATGTGAAGCTGGCAACTTCCACACAAAGACACAGAACAACTCACTGGGTGGGCTGCCCAGTCCCCTCCACTGTCTAGTTGAAGAAGCAGTAGTCAGCAAGAAAAGTATTTATTAGGAAAGGGGCATTGCACCATGTTTGTGAGCCTTCAGAAGAAATAAATTACTTTTTTAAGGAGCATAGCAAGTTTTTAATGATAGGTTTTCCTCACAAACACTAATGATAATGGCCTCCAGTGAAGAAACCGCAGGAAAATGGGATTGGGTACATTTGGGTACCCAGTGGTCTTTATGTGGTTGATTTGTCTAGAGTGTTTGAGCAGAGGAAGCTAGAAGAGGAGGCCTGGGATCAAAGAATTCTGGAGGAAGGACAGGGTGGAAAGCAAGTTGTGAGCCCCGAGCACTTTGGGACTGCTGCCCAGGCGATGTAACGGATGACCTAATGGACGAGCTAATGGGTGGTCATTATGGGTGATCTAAGTGGACCTTAGGTCTAAAGGAAGTGTGAGGAGGCCACATAATCCACATGTGGAGGATGCAGCCAGGCTGTTCCAAGGTGGTCCTTTCACTCAGCAAGCACTCACTCAGCATTTCCTACGGGCATGACGGTGCCCAACCCTCCCCGGCTGCCCTGACCTCAGGCCCCACCATGGGAAGGTGGCAAGTGCTTGAACATAGAGTAGCAGAACCTGGGTCCTCCCACCAGCTCTGCCACCCACCTAGCAGGCTGGCCTTCTGCAGGACTCACCTCTCTGAGCCCTTTCCAATAGGAAAATAATGAGGGGAGATAGTAGGAGGTCACTACTACCCCAGCCAGCTGTGACAATTGACTGCATACGTGAAAAGAACCCACCCAAAACAGCTGTTTTTTCTTAGCCTGGTCTCGTCTGTCTACATGGCTCATTTGCCAAAACACACCCCATCCTGAAGCTGCTGAACCAAACGACCGTGCAGGGGAACTGAGTTGGCTTCTGTCAGGTTGACCTGAAAAGGGGACAAAGAAACAGAACTCACCTTTCAAGGTGAGACTCTGCCCATTAAAAATTCAAGTCCAGAAAGAGAAAGACAAATACCATATGATATCACCTATAAGTGGAATCTCAACTATGACACAAATCAACATATCTACGAAAGAGAAACAGACTCAGAGACACAGAGGACAGACTTGTGGTTGCTGGCGGGGGGGTGTGTTGGGGAGGGAAGGACTGGGAGTTTGGGATCAGCAGATGTAAACTATTGTGTATAAAATGGATAAACAACAAGGTCCTTCTGTAGAGCACACAGAACTATATTCAATATCCTGTGATAAACCATAATGGAAAATAATATAAAAAAGAATGTATATATATGTATAACTGAATCACTTTGCTGTACAGCAGAAAATTAACACAACATTGTAGATCAACTATACTTCAATAAAAATTTTTTTTAAAAATTCAAGTCCAGAAACTATCATCTAACTTATTAAATACAACCTTTTCCACTACACCTTGTCAAAAAAAATAAATAGCCCACATAACTGTAGCAATAAAGTCATTAGGGAGGCACACTCCCTCTAAAATGAAACACCAATACTGTAACTTCCAGTTAAATTTAATTACTGCCTAATTTCCTTTACAATAGATGACCTAGTTTTTGGACAATATTCTCAGAAAAGAGATTACGTGCAGGTGGAAAATGTCTGCCCTACCTTGGAGAAGCAGAGAGACCATTTACTGGGCTAATCCATCCCAATATGAATGTGTGCAAGGCAAATGAATAAGATACAGCCCTACTGAAGAACACGCTCTGTTCTTACACAAAGGCCAATGTGGCAAACAGTACGTTTATGCCTCTAACAAACAGCAGTTCCATGGAGACTGATGAGCTGTTTGTCAGACTTGCTGACCGACTTCCAGAGGGCAGCCTTGGACATTCATGTGAGGAGCCAGCCTGTAACTCTGCCTGTCACCTTCTCCACCTGCAGACCCAGCCTGTGCTCCCCAGTCCCCAGGTCCCAGGACAAGGATGGGGCACTGGCACAGAGCAGCCCACGCCGTGGGGACCCCACAGGCTTCTCATGCCTCAGAAAGTCCCCAGCTCGACAGAAAAGCAGGGAGGGTAGATCCATGGATGCTCTGGCTTGCCCTCACTTCTCACCAAAGGTGTCCCAGGTTGAGTGCAGTAAATGGTGACATGTGAAGGACAATGAATGGTGACACGCACAAAGAATGGGTGAGAGAGGGGTGTCAGAAGCATCCCAATTCCCGGCAGCCAGAATGTCCCCGAGGATGAGGTCAACTACCTATTCATTCTATATCTGCCATAATTAAAAGGAAAGGGGGGGCATAAATATCCTATCTGCAAGGAACTCAGAGTCTAGGAGGAAAATAAATATGTAAACAAGGCAATTACAAAAGAATGTAATTAATTCTATGGCAAGAGAGTATGGTGTGTTATAGGTGGGAAAGGCAGTAGGAAGAGGAGTCAAAGAAGGGGAGTCAGGACCAGAGTTTGGGACCTTGAAACCAGATCTAAAATATACGAAGAGGGCTTCCCTGGTGGCGCAGTGGTTGAGAGTCCGCCTGCCGATGCAGGGGACACGAGTTCGTGCCCCGGTGCGGAAAGATCCCACATGCCGCAGAGCGGCTGGGCCCGTGAGCCATCATGGCCGCTGAGCCTGCGCGACCGGAGCCTGTGCTCCGCAACGGGAGAGGCCGCAACAGTGAGAGGCCCGCGTACCGCAACAAAACAAAAACAAAAAGAGGGATTGATGAGAAAATGGTGAACTGTTGGTAATGGAAAGTGTTGTTAACTCTTGAAGGCAGGTGATGGGTACATGGAGGTTCATTATACTGTTCACTCTACTTTCATCTGGGTTTGAAATTTTCCATGGTAGAAATACTTTTTTAAAACTAACATGAATTATTTTTAAACATCGGAAGCATGTATATTTAATTCTTGCAATTTAAAAAAAGGCTATATATCCTAACTCATTAGCCAAAAATAAGTGGGAGCATGTTTGTATACTCTTTTTCTACATTTTAAAAATATCACAGTGCTGCAGGATGGAGAGTAAATTGGAGAGAAGAAGAGAAAAGACAGGAGGAGGTTGTGTGGGGACCCAGCTGAGAGATGGTGGTGGTCTGTACAACAGAGTAGCAGAGGGGATGAAGGGATGGATTTTAAATGTTCAGGAAGTAATATGGCCAGGACCCAGTGATTGACCTGACACGAGTGAATCATGCATTCAGTCATTTTCCTGGTAAAGATTTAAGGCCACCCACTCTGCCAGGGACTGTGGGAGGGAGAAAAGGCAGGTAGAACAGGAGGCCAGACATCAGCACAGCTACCCGTGATAGTAATAAGGTAAAAGAAGCTTTTAGCTTATTTATCTGAAACAGTTTTGGAAAAGTAAAAACCATAAATAAACATTAGCTTAAAACATGCTGGAATGAATACCAGCAAAATCAAAACACGCTGGAATATAAATGTGATAAGTTGAACAGTGCACACGTAAAACATTAGAACTAGAAAAGGTGGCCAAGATAAAATAAACAGTAAGATTACATCATAAAAAACAGATAATACAATAAATATTATTTTTTAAAAAGACAAAAGTAAGTAATATTAGCTAATGGAACACACTAAAGAGATTAAATAGTTAAATAAAAATTATTTAGAATGCATAAATTTTGCTAAAAGCGTATTCTAACCAAAGGGTAAAAGGAGAAATATGGGTTGTAGTATGGACGTCAAAACACAGGTGAACTGCCAGGCCATCTGGTCAACCTCATCTCCCTTCGCCCCTGTGAAGAGTACTTGTCATTCCCCAAATCTGCCATATTTTCCTTAAAGGACACTGCTGGCGGGAGGTGAGGATTACATGGCACAATCCACAGAAAAAAATCCTGTTTAGACATCTGTCCCTCTCCTCAAAGCTTCCCACTCATAGCAGTTGCCAAAAATCTCTCCTCTCACCGCCCTCCCTGCTGTATTATCCATTCCCCTGCACACCAGCCTCCTCTGCTCCAGCACCCTTGCTTATGATGGGAGAGCCTCCTTGCCACACCCATCCCCTGGGGAAGGGCTGCCCATCTTGAGCTTCTGAGTGCTCATCTTGCCAGAAGGCTCCCCCTAGACCTGAATGAATGGCATTCTCCACCTTATTACATGCACACACGGGCCAGGCTTCCCCGAGACTGGGTTCTTGGAGGGACAAGGACCATAGCCCTTCCTAAAGTGCCCTGGGGCCTAGGCATGGGCCTGACACACTGTCAGTGCTCAGTTAACCTGTGTTGAAAGTAAAGAAATGAAAGGAATAATCAGTAATCTCAGATGGACAGGGCTCAATTATTCAACAAAGATGAATTCTACAGCAGAGAGTCTTGGCCCCATGTAGCTTCTTATGGCTTGTCTCTCATTAGAATTCTCTGGGGCTCTTCTCTTTCATGTGGGCATCATCAGCTCTTCCCAAAAGGCATATAAGGTAACAGCAGAGATGTCACCACACAGGAACCACAACAGGATTGCAAGCATGGAGACAGCAGCACTTGCGCACGACCTCAAGGAGAGATGGCTTCCAGGCTTCATGGAAAAGGGGCATTTGAGCTAAGGCTCCGAAGATGGTTAAGCTGCATGGATGGAGGGAGAATAAGGCAGGATTTCTGGAAAGGGAACAGGATATGAGCTAACTTACACACAGACAATTTCAGCCCTCCACCACAAAGGCTGTCTTTCCCTACCCGCCGTGTCCCTGGCAGGAAGCCAGCCACCGGGTCCTAGAGGCAGCATTTTGTCCAGTGTGGAGGAAGTTCCCCAAACTCAACAGTAGGAACTTTGCAGGAGTTGCCACAAGGCAGGGCCATTGATCTTGTAACCGGATCACATCTTTCTTCGGGATGCAGAGACCAGCTACTGGGCTTTCAGCACATCGTCCGACACCTGGCTATCACGAGCAGCCCCTGCATTTGCTTTTGGACAGCCCTAAGTGTGAGAAGCCATCAGGCTCTGTTCTCTGAAAAACAGAGCAAGTCCAGCTGCCCCTCCATAAGGCACTCCCTGTGAAGTTTAAATAGACAGCGACAGTTCACAGCATTAGACTCCTTAGCAAGAATTTGCCTAACCTCTTATACAAGCCAATTTTCAGCTCTCACAGCCATTTGGATTACATAAATCATTATACATACTTATTTCTACTAGGACAATTGCTGGCTTTTTATTTTTTCAGCTCCAGAGAGAGCAGGAATCGTCTTTGTCTAGACTTTAGAGAAGCCTTGAGGGGAGGTTCACCAGATATACAGCTCTTGCATTCACCTGGGAGAAGAGGCGAGCCTGCAATTCTGTCCGCTCCAACTGAGCTGCCAATACCACAGATATCAGACAGCAGTGTGAGCACAGAACAGGCTTGCTAAGGACTGAATGTTTAAGTCCTCTCAAATTCATGTATGTTGAAATCCTAACCCACAACATGATGGTGTGTGAAGGTGGGGTCTTTGGGAGGTGATTAGGTCAGGAAGGCAGAGACCTCACATATGGGATTAGTGCCCTTATAAAAGAGACCCCAGAGAGTTCCCATCTCCCTCTGCCATGTGAGGACACAGAGAGAACAACCATCTGTAAACCAGAAGGCAGGTCCTCACCAGACACCAAATCTGTCAGCACCTTGATTGTGGGACTTCCCATCCATCGTAAGTGTGAGATATAAATCTGTGTTGTTTACATGCCCCCCAATCAACGGCATTCTGTGATAGCAGCCCAGACTAAGACAAACCTCCAACGCAGAATTTATAGGAACTGGTTAGGAACTAGTTTCCTAACTCTTGAGTTCCTCACCCAGAGGCCTTTATCTGCTTTGGGAATATAAAATTTTAAGAGAGTGGATGAAGGGGGAATTCGTGAATCGATTGCTTTGAAGAGAATTTTTGAGATGCTGTGAGTCCCACCCTACACTGCCATGTAAGGGGAAGGATGTGCTTTCTGTCACCTCAAGCCTAGGGAGGGGGCTGCCATTGGGCCATTGAAGGAGTAGGAAGATGGTCCCCATACTTAGGGGACATTGTACACTGTAGAGAAATCTAGTCAGCACATGGCAGCAGGAGAAGGGCGTACAGCTGGGACGGGCCTGCACCCCCAGGGTTTACAGGAATGAGATGCAGAACATGAAAGAAAGCCAGCCTGGGTCCATTTTAAAACCTGCCAAAAGTCCTCCTGGGGGTGGGGCGTGAGGCCTCCAACAGTGAGACAGTGTGTGGACAACAGCAGAAAACCAGGAGGAGAGCAGCAAGGAAGGCGGGAATTGCACAGTCCGCACCTAGAGAGCTGCAGGGGGATTCCCAGGCAGAGGCATTTCCAAGCAGCCCACCAGCGCATCAAAGAAAGAGTCAGCTAAAAATATCTGCCAGGCCTGGGAGTGTGGAGCAAATGGCCGTTCAAGGAAGAGCTCTCCTGTCCCTCCTTCCCCCCACCCTCTCCACCCAGTGGTCAGTAATAGCAGTTATAGGGGCAGACAGAAGGATATGCATCTGCTCTACCAAGGGGTCAGCCACAGTGAGGGTCCAGCTGCAGGAAGCCCACAATCACATTAATTAAATTCAGAGACTTGATTATTGCTGGGGTCTGGATATTCTAATTTCTGAAATTCGTTTGCAACTAACATAACCATTAGATGGTCTGCTGCCTAAGAGAGAACAGAAGAGCCATGGACCTGCCCAAATTTTTATCACAGGCAAGGGAAATTCATCCCTCAGCCCACCCAATAAAACTTGAAGGGGCAATGAGAGGTCAAAATAAAGCTGCATTGGATTATATCCCAAAGTCAGGTTTGTTCCACATGTAATAAAAGCCATGTGTCATTGCTGCTATCGACAGAGCAGCAAAGCTTTAATTCTACAAAGCTTTCTTTAGGTGATATACCTTTGGAGCCATAAATTTCATTGCCTATGTGGTAGATACCGCAGTTCAATCCACCCAACAGCAACGTTAGGCCTCTCACTCTTGCCTGCTGTACAGGGAAGGTGAAAAAGCCAAGTGTTCACCTTCACAGCCTGACTTGGAGCTTGGAACGGTCACGTGACAGAGTTCTGACCCATGAAACACATCCAGAAGTCTGCAAGTGCTACCTTTCCCCTTCTGCCTCACTCCTGCAGTAAATGCAGCTGACACGGCTACAACTGCAGCCACCACCTTCAATCCGTGAGCAAATGGCCAAGGGAACTGCAGAGAATCCAGCACTACATCACGAGCCCCAGAGCCTGCCAAATACCTGCTCTCTACAGATCTCTTGCGAGAGACAAATAAATGTCTATTTGTTTAAGACATTTTCAGTTGGGTTTTCTGCCACTTAAAGCCAAATGTAACCCTAACCTGAAGGACACGCACATACACAGGCACACATGTACCCACAACACATACATGCACGCCAAAAACAAACAGTGGGAGATACATCAAAATGTACAATGGTAGGGCTTCCCTGGTGGCGCAGTGGCTGAGAGTCCGCCTGCCGATGCAGGGGACGCGGGTTCGTGCCCCGCTCCGGGAGGATCCCACATGCCACAGAGCGGCTGGGCCCATGAGCCATGGCCGCTGAGCCTGCGCGTCCGGAGCCTGTGCTCTGCAACGGGAGAGGCCACAACAGTGAGAGGCCCGCATACCGCAAAAAAAAATATATATATATACATACAATGGTAGGATTTTATATCATCTTTTTTCCTGTTGATATTTTAAAATTTTTCTACAGTGCTTTTATATTGCTTTTGTGAGAAGACAAAAACTTTATAAAAACTACTTTTTGATAGTGAAGCCCTGACTGTGATCAATGAAATGTAGACATGTTTCACAGTCCTTAAAGGGCTTTGTCTATGTTTTTTGTTCTATGGCTGGCTCAGCACACAGCTACGCTCAACCACTTCTATGAAGATGGACCCCAAGAGAGACCAGCTAAAATTCTACTAAGATAAATTGAGCATGAAGTGAGAAGGGTCAGGTTTATCAGAGAGAAAAGCACAAATATTTATCATATCTTGTGTAAAATCTGCAAGGCCTAGAGATTAACAGGTATTATGGGAGAATGGAGAGAAAAATCAAGGATGGCTGAGTTGTGGGGCCCCAGATACTAAGTGGCAACTGACAGAACTAGGAAAGTTGCGAAGGAGAGCCAATTTGGGGGTGGCTAGAACTCATGATCTCAGATTTGGACATGAGGAGCTTAAGGTTGATGAAGGGACCTCCCAGGGGAACAATCCAATAGCCTGATGACAGTTGTTTACCCAGTAAGCCCTTACTGGACACTTAATCTGTGTGTAGAATTACATACTAATACATGCTAATCACTAGGCTACATACAGAGAAAAATAAGATACGATACCTGCTGAACTCAAAAGCTTGCAATCTGGAGAGTTAGAATATAAGCACCAACTCTATAGCAGAACCTAAAGCAGAGCTATAAATTACAGTAAGGAAGAACAGTTAATTCTGACTAGATATCAACAAAGATTTCATAAAGATGGTGGAACTTGAACTGAGGCTTAAAGGATAAAAAAATATTTCAAGAGACAGATGAGGCAGGGAAAAGATTTTCAAGATGAAGAAATCATACGAGCCAAGGCATAGAGATGTGAAAGGGTACACATGCTCTAGCTGATGACAGCAGAGTCTGATGGAAGACGGGGCAGGGCCAGCTGGGGGAAGGATAGACTTGCCAAGCTGAGGAATCCAAACTCTAGCCAATGGGGAGCCACTTATAAGACTCTAAGAGGGTAGAAGTATGGTCTTACCTATAGTTGGGAAAGATAAGCCTGGTTGTGGAGGCCAACTTAAGAGGCAAGTTATTAGAGGTGGAAAAACCAGTTATGAAGCTACTATAACCATGCAGGCAAGTTATATACACATATGTTTTCTTTTTCTTTATCCATTCATGTGTCAACACACACATGGGTGATTTCCATGTGTTGGCTATTGTGAATGATGCAATGAACCTGGGAAAGCAGATATCTCTTCAAGATATTAATTTCATTTCCTTTGGATAAATACCCAGAAGTAGGATCAATGGATCCTGTGGCAGTTCTATTTTTAATTTTTTGAGGACCCTCCATACTGTTTTCCATAGTGGTTCCACCAATTTATATTCTCACCAACAGTGTACCAGGGTTCTTTTCTCAAAACTACTTGCCAGCATTTATCTCCTATCTTTTTGATAATAGCCATTCTAACAGGTGTGAGGTGATTTCGCATTGTGGTTTTGATTTGTGTATCCCTGATAATTAGTGATGCTGAGCACCTTTTCATGTAGCTCTTGGCCATTTGTATGTCTTCTCTGGAAAATGTCTGTTCAGGTCCTCTGCCCATTTTTTACTGGGTTATTTGGTTTTTTGCTATTG
This sequence comes from Monodon monoceros, assembly GCF_005190385.1. Lineage (NCBI taxonomy): Eukaryota > Metazoa > Chordata > Mammalia > Artiodactyla > Monodontidae > Monodon > Monodon monoceros. The sequence continues at coordinate 92,718,193 of NW_021703772.1, forward strand.
AGTTGCAAGAGTTTCTTTATATATTTTATATTGACCCCTTATAAGATACAGATATTCCTCAAGTTATGATGGGGTTACATCTTGATAAACCCATCATAAACTGAAAATATCTTAAGTCTAAAATGCATTTAAAACACCTGCCCTACCAAACATCATAGCTTAGTCTAGCCTATATTAAACACACTCAGAACACTTACATTAGCCTACAGTTGGGCAAAATCATCTAACACAAAGCCTAATTTATAATACACTGCTGAATATCTCATGTACTTTATTGAATACTGTACTAACAATGAAAAACAGAATGATTGTATGGGTACAGAATGGTTGTAAGTATAACAGCTATTTATGCTTGTGATCGCATGGCTGACTAGGAGCTGCGGCTCACTGAGGCTTGAGCCTCTTGATGAATTGACCCCTTTATCTTTAAATAATTACCATCTTCTTTTCTTGTTACAGCTTTTGATCTAAAGTCTATTTTGTCTGATATAAGTATAGCCACCTCTTCTCCTTTTTGGTTTCTATTTGCATGCAATATCTTTTTCCATCCCTTCACTTTCAGCCTATGTGTGTCCTTGAAGCTAAAGTGAGTGTCCTGTAAGCAGCATATAGTTGAGTCCTGATTTTTATCCATTCAGCCACTCTATTCCTTTTTATTAGAGAATTTAATCCATTTACTTTTAAAGTAATTTTTTTTTTTGTGTGCTGTAGGCGGGCCTCTCACTGTTGTGGCCTCTCCCGTTGTGGAGCACAGGCTCCAGACGCACAGGCTCAGCGGCCATGGCTCACGGGCCCAGCCGCTCCGCGGCATGTGGGATCCTCCCAGACCGGGGCACGAACCCACGTCCCCTGCATCGGCAGGCGGACTCTCAACCACTGCGCCACCAGGGAAGCCCTAAAGTAATTACTGATAGGTAAGTACTTACTATTGCCATCTTGTTAATTATGTTCTGGCTGTTTTATAGCTCCTTTCTTCCTTTCTTCCTCTCTTGCTTTCTTTCTTTATGAATTGATGATTTTTCCATAGTGGCATAATTTGATTCCCTTGTCTTTATTTTGTGTGTGTCTACTACAGGTTTTTCTTTTGTGGTTACCCTGAGGCTTATTTGAAACATTTTATAGATATTACAGTTTATTTTAAGCTGATAAAACTTAACTTCAATTATAATAAAAATAAAACCTTACCCTTTCACTAACCCCCAACACATTTTATGTTTCTGTTGTCACAATTTACATCTTTTTATATTGTGTATCCATGAACAATTTCGTAGCTATAGCTATTTTTAATAATTTTGTCCTTTAAGCTTATACAAGAGTTAAGTGGTAACACACCACTTTATGACAGTATTAGAGTATTTTATATCTGACTATATATTTATCACTTTAGAGTACTTTAAATCTGATCATATATTTATATTTACCAGTACGTTGTGTATTTTCATAAGTTTTTATGTTACTAATTGGCATATTTTTGTTTCAGTTTGAAGAACTCTTTTCAGCATTTCTTGTGAGGTAGATATTATATAATGGTGATGTACTCCCTCAGTTTTTGTTGTTTGGCAGTCTTTATCTTGCCTTCATTTCTGATGGACAACTTTGCTAGATAAAGTATTTCAGTTGGCAGTTTTCTTATTTCAGTACTTTGAATATATCATCCCACTCTCTCCTAGTCTGCAAGGTTTCTGCTGGGAAATTCACTGATATCTTTATGGGGTTTCCTTTGTATGAGAGAAATATTTTTTCTATTGCTGATTTTAAAATTCCCTCTTTGTCTTTGATTTTAGACAGTTTTACTATAATGTGTCTTAGAGAAAGATCATTTTGGATTGAAATTCTGGGATAACATATTAGCTTTATGAACTTGGATGTACATATCTCTTCCCAAGTTTGCTATGTTCTCAGCCATTATTTCTTTAAGTAAGCTTTTTGTCCCTTTCTCACTCTCCTCCCCTTTGGGACTCCAAAGATGCTTAGATTGTTTCTCTTAATGGCACCTCATAAATTCTGTAGCCTTCTTTTTTCACTCTTTTTTCTTTTAGCTCCTCTGACTGGATAATTTCAAATGCTCTGTCTTCAAGTTCACTGATGTTTTTCCTCTGCTTGGTCCAGTCTTCTGTTAAAGATTTCTACTGAATTCTTCAACAGATAGTTCAATTCTATGGAACTATCATTGTATTCTTCAGCTCCAGATTTCTGTTTGGTTCTTTTTTGTTTTCTATCTCTTTGTTGAACGTCTCATTTTGTCCTTGCATTGTTTTCCTGATTTCATTAAATTGTTCACCTGTGTTCTCAAAGAGCATCTTTGGAACAATTATTTTGATAACTTTGTTGGGCAATTCCTGGATCTCCATTCTTTGAGGCCAGTGACTGGAGGTTTACTATATTCCTTTGGTGGAGATGTGTTTCCCTGATTCTTCATAGTCTGGTGTAGCTGTCTGCACATCTGAAGTAATCCAGAAAAATTCCAGCCTTTAGGGACTGACTTCAGTAAGGAAAGCACTTCATCTGCAGATGGGGACACACTGGAGTGTGCTGTGATTCTAGGTCAGGTGGTGCAGGGCATCAAGTGGTGGGCCACGTGGCATCTCCAGATACAGAAGGGCATGACGTCTCAGTGGCTCAGCCACTGCGGTCCACAACATTTACAACCGTGTGGTGTCTGGTGAGCTCTGTGGTGGTCCACAGTGGCTGCAAGGGCTGCTGGGATCCTCAGCAGCACCTCCAGGTCCAGCAGCTGGGGACCGGGGCCGGCAGCAGTAGTGGCTAGAGCAGGTGGTGTGCATACCCTCAGCTGCAGGACCCAGCTGCAGGTGCCCGTGTAATGTCAGGAGCTGATGCACACACACACACAGTGGCAAGGGCCTTGGCCAGCAGCAAGGATCAGGGCCAACTGCGTGTACACTAGCAGCCGCAGGGGCCCTGACTGTCAGTGTGCACTCCTGTGGCTGCAGGGTCTCACCACAGGCACGAGCACAGCAGTGGAGGCTGGTAATGAGAGTCAGGCCAGCAGGGTACACGTGCACAGCTGAAGGGGCTAGCGGCGGCTGAACCCCGTGGTGCAGGCCAGTGACAGGAGACAGGGCTCGATCTGGGCCCATAGCAGCTGTGGGAGCCTTGGCTGTCAATGTGCACTTTCGTGGCTGCAGGTTCTCGCCACAGATGCACACAGCAGTGGAGGCCAGCGATGGGAGTCAGGCCAGTGGTGTGCAAGCGCACATTGGAGAAGCCAGCACCCAGCACACACGCGTCAGTGAGGTCAGCCATGGGGACCTAGGCTGCTGTCTCGCATGTGTGCAACACAGAGGCTGGGACTAGCTGCCAGTGCAGGTCCCAGGCACCAGAGGCGGCCAGGGGATGGGGGAGAGGTAATGAACAGCGGGGGACTCAGGCTAGTGAATGCCAGTACCTGTGGGGTGAAAACCAGTGACATCTGCAGGGGGCCTGCTGGCTTCTTCAGTGGCGAAAGCCGTCGGGGTCCTCCGCAGAGCAGGTCACTGGGAACCACAGTCACTCCTGCTGTGTGGCCGATATTGGCAGCCACGGTTCTTCTTCCTTGCCCCCAGCCATCTTTATACATCTCAGCTTTGCCAGTTTCTGGGTGGAGTGAAATCGAGGTCCGTCCTTTGTGTAGTATCCTGACATCTGGTCACTCATCCCACTCTCCCTTTCCTGGCAAGGGGAACTCTTTCTAGAAGGGGAGCAGGGCCAGCCTGGGGGATGGGATGATGCAGGCAAAATGAAACTACTGTTCCTTCACTTTTTCTGTGGTTATTCTCTGGGTTTTTTGCTCTACTATATTGCTGGAGTTTCTTACGTGGACTCCAGAGCTCTCCTAAGCTGGTTCTGTTCTTGGATAGCTAATTATTGATCTTTTTGAGGGATGTTGGCTGGGGTCTTCTACTCTGCCATCTTGCCACCTCCCTACCACAGGCTTTTTGAAGGAAAGTATCATATGTTATCCCAGGCCCTGTTACCTAATGGGTATTCAGTAAATTAACAAATACAGAAACAAGGGAATCAGTTGATGGACATAGAAGTTCCTACCAAGATTTCTTAAGGCAATAAAAAAGAAGAGCAAAGAAAGCACAAAGAAAACCCTCTCTTCCTAATCAGGCCTCAGGTCAACCCAACTGTTTCCCCTGTTTATCTAAATCCTTCCTTTTTCAACTGGTCGCTCTGGGAAAAAATTGACACAGCTTTTGCACCCTTCTTATTGCTTCACCAACTCTCCCTGGGACTCAGTGGCCTGCAGAGCTCTTTACTAACAAATTAGTCCCAGTGTGCCCATGAGAGGAGTCTCCGTTCTCAGACTAGCAGATGGATGGGTTTTCCGATTTGACAGACTGACCAAACCCACACTCCACTGCTCAAGCAGGCATCTGTTGCATCGAAGCCCCGGGAGGACCATGAGCCCTTCTCCTACGTGTTTGACCGACTATTTCAGCACTTTTATCTTATTTCAAAAGCCAAACTGAATCTTCCATAGCAAAGAGCTCCAGATTGGGTGGATTTATGCTCATCAGCATGTGGAGAGCCAGGAGCTCACTGTGACACAGAAGGTCATTTGTTTAGTAAAACCACAAAAGCATAAAAGAAAAGAGAAACCGATGAGCCACACGGCAAGAAGGTACATAAAGAAGCAGGAACCACACACACGCCAATCCCATTAGGAAAATAGGAGGTAATTAAAGGGAAAAAATAAACAGCTTTAATGCTTCCATGTGGAATGGTTGCAGTTTCTCCCTGAGTCACTGTTTATGAAAATAAATTTACTTATTTCCAGCAAGATATGTTAAATATATGTGTCTGGGCCTCTTTCTCAGTTGTTTAGACTTTCTTATTAATTAAGTCCAGATCAGTAGTTTAATTCTCACATGGCCTGCTTAGTTTCACTGAGGATAACTCAATGCATCACTCCAGATCACTTTGGCTGCCCGAGGTCAGCCTTCGCTCTAAGCCAGCACTGACCATAGGCATCATGGGTGGACAAGCGATCCTTCTCCAGTTTGGAAAAGCATCAAAACCTTTATGCTTTAAATTGCTGAGTCATCATGCATCAACTTTTTTATTTATGCCATACTATGGGCTGAATTGTATCCTTCCTATAATTCATATGTTGAAGCCCTAATGCCCAGTACCTCAGAATGTGACTGCATTTGGAGATCGGGTCTTTTTTTTGGCCATGCCACACAGCTTGCGGGATCTTAGTTCTCTGACCAGGGATCGAACCCAGGCCCCCCTGCAATGGAAATGCAGAGTCCTAACCACTGATAGGGTCTTTAAGAGCTAATTAAGTTAAAAGTGGGGTAGGCCCTAATCCAACATGATTAGTGTCCTTCTAAGAAGAGGAAAGTTGGACACAGACACAGACAGAGGGGAGGCAATGTGAAGACACAGGGAGAAGAAGGCCATCCACAAGCCAAGGAGAGAGGCCCCAGAAGGAACCAAATCTGCCAACAATCTCAGACTTCTAGCCTCCAGCACTTTGAGACAATAAATTTCTGTTGTTTAAGCCATCCTGTGATACTTTATTTTTGCAGCCCTAGCAAACTAGTACATGTCACATTTCCTTTAATTACCTTTGCAACCCCAATAGAATGCAAGCTCCAGGGAGGCACGAATTTTTCAAAGCCTGGATCACTGCTGTATTCCCAGTGTCTAAAATGATGCCTGGCACTCAGTAAATATTTGTTAGAAAAAAAAGAAAGAATGAAGACTTAGATAACATCAGTCTAAAATACCATTTCTGAACTACATTTTCCCTCCCTCTTACTCTGGTCAAGCTAAATTCTGGCTATATTGTTTAAAAAAAGATTTGGAGAATCCGAACAACCAATAAATATAATGCACCATATTCAATTTTGCCCAGGAGATATACAGTCTAATCAGATGTGCACACATTTTCTGAACCTCCTTTCTCTTGGCTGTACACTGCTGGTGATAGATTCTGCCTTGTCAGACACAGCAAAAAGCATCCTCTTTGTTCAGTTGTGCTGTGGCAAATCCACAGTATGAAGAGTCACCTCCAACCTCAAAGACTAGTGACTGTACAGGAGCCAAGGGGTCCTGTCTCACACTCACCCAAAATGCCAGCCTGGCCATCAGTCAAGGGAGCTTTCATCAATGGCCACCTCCATCACTGCCTCTGACCGAAAGCATCTTCCCCTTCAAGTTAACAAGTACTTATTGAGCACCTACTCAGTGTTTAGCAATATACACAGCAAAAGGAAGTGGAAGAAATGGATGTAGGAAGCATGAGCCCAACCGTCAAGTTTAACGACATGGCAGGAAGCCGAGGCTGAGATGCAAGAAATCAAGAAAGCACATGGCGGAGACAGTAGGGAACCTGGATTAGACTTAGGAGACCTGCTGACCGTGGGCAAGTCCTCTCCCCTCTGCAGTCTAAGCTCTCTCATCTGCAAAACTGGGAGGGCAAGCAAGGCCTTCTGGAAGGTCTCTTCCAGTCTATAGGGCTGCGGAGTTGTGACCATTCAGGCAGGCTGCCTTGTTTGGCTGCAAAGACAAGCAAGTTACCTCCAGGGAGGTGGTGGGTGAAGATAATTATTGTCAGATACACAGGGGCTGGACATGAACCTGGAAACCCAAGGAACAAGCAACGTGGGGCTGGTCTCTTGATCTCTCCCTCCATGGTTCTGATTCTCTCTGTGATTCACACAGTTCTTTTCTCTCTGCCAACATATTCAAATTTCCTGCTCCATCATAATCTCATTTTACACTTGGCTTTGGCCGTGACTCTGTCCTGACCCTCTGCCTCAGTAAATCACTGGTAAATCTTCCCCATGTTCAGTAATTCCTGAGGAAGAACATCTGATTGTCCTAGAACATCTTTTTATACCAGATTGTAACCATAATCCAGCCCTGGGACACTGATGAGGCTAAGGCCCAGGGCACCTTGGCACTAAGCCTGGCAGGTGAGGCAGCAGAGGCAATGGCTGGGCAGCTTCCCTTGGAAGAGGGGATGGGTGGGTAAGGATTTGGAGGTCAGAGGTCGAAAGACAGGTAGAGTCCACAAGTGCTTAACACAGTACGTCATCTGGAATGCAGGTTGGATTACCCCATAAATGATGGTACTTTATCTTCTACACCTTCCCTCTCAGCATCTATAATTAGACTGTACCGGGAGGTGTGTGGGTCCTTACCCTCTGAATCAAACCTTCTGGAGACGGGGAAAGAAATAACAGTCAGTCTCGCGGCCATAAATAATCCCAGGGCTATCCCACTGATGGGACAGGCCTCTATACACAGTGAGGACTGGGACAGGACAGAAAGACCCCTTGATGACAAATGACCTGGACCACTTGTGTAACCTCGAGAAAAATCACTTAACCTTTTGGACCTCGATTTCTCACTTGTAATATGAGAATAAGATCCTTCCCACATCCTTTATTGAATTATAATGAGCAACAAAGGAGGAAACAGATTGTTTATGGCTTATAAAAGCATAAAGTCCTATGTACATTTAAATTAAAGAAATTAACAATAACTCTAATTAAATAAGAAAATAGACTATATTCAGGCATAGAAAAAAAGAAAAAGACAAGAAGGAAATACACCAAAATGGTCAGTTATCTCCAGTAGGTAATGGTAGTTATTTCTAGATGGTAAGATACAGGTGATTTTCATTTCTTCATACTTTTATCCTATATTTTTCAAATTTTCTACAATGAAAGTGTGATAAGCAGAAAAATCTTCTTTAAAAAAATGTGTGGGTCGGTGAGATCTCACTGTCTTCCTTGGCGACACTAGTTGCCTTCTGAACATTTTATCGTTCTGTTCCTAAGCATTTCACTTAGAGGCTGGGCAAAGAAAATAAAAGAAGGTCAACTTCAAATCAGTCAATTTCTGTGGCGTGTTTGCGCCCCTTTAAAAGGATGCGCTGGAAAGAGAAGGCTGAAACCTCACAGCTGAAATGAGGCTTAGCCAGCGGGTTTGCATTTCAACTGTTCAGGCTGCCCTTGCTCCCTGCTACTAAGATTTCACTCTGCCGAGCTGTTTCATCTCATTTGGGGAATCCATATTATGTTCTCATGAAAATTGCTTAAAAGAAAACAAAGTTCTCAGATCCTCAAGTAAAGAAGGACGATGTGTAAGTTTCGCACCTATGTGATTTATAAAGGAATATTGCATAATCGGACCCAACCAATCAGCAGTGGGCATCTGACTGTCCTGGTAACAAAAACACACACTTTCATCACTGAACTAAACATTTCTTGAGTCCCCACCATATGCCAGACTCTGTGCTACACAGAATATTATGGTGACAAAGACAGGCCCAGTGATCCAGCACCTAACACGGTGCCTGGACAGACAGGAGCTCCCGATCAACAGTCATCAACAGTCATTGAATATATGAGCATCTCTGCCCCTCTGGCTGTCCTCTTGCCCACAGACGTGGGCAGGGCTGTCTCCAAAGAGAATGAGAACACAGAGTCACACTGAGGAAAAGGGGCAAGTAACCAGGGGTGTCAACTTTATGCCCTTTTCACCAACTCTACTACTTCCAAGATGGGGAGAAGGGGACATTATTCATCCCTTTGGAATCAAATTAAAATCAAAGATAAAGGAGAGACAGGAATGTCTCAAAAGCTAAAGTGTGTACCAAAGATAGGATATTAGATGGTACTAGGGAATCACAATTTTTTTGGAGTGACAATGTTATTGTGCTTATGTTTTGTTTTCAGGTTCTCAATGTATTCTGAAGCATTTAAGGAGGAAATAAGTCTGCTGTTCACTTTCAAATAATCTGGGGGGCAATGGAAAATTGGGGACCTAGGACACAAGAGCTACAAGATCAGCAAGACTGGCCACTTACTGATAATTGTAGAAGCTGGATGACGAGGTCACAGACATGTCTGTACATGGAAACCAGCCAGAGAGCTTCAAAAATACTGATGCCTCTGTTCCAACCCCAGAGATGGTGAGTTAAATGGTCTGGGAGGTTACCTCGGCATTGGGATTTTTCAAAGATTCCCAAGTGATTCTAATATGCAGGAACCATTCGGTTTATGCTATTCTCTATACTTCTGTGTATGTGTGATTATTTGCAGAGCAAAAGTGGTTTTTTTGGGTTTTGGTGGGTTGGCTTGTTTGTTTAGTTTGATAATGCAATGAGAACAAAAGGTAGTTAAGCACATGAGGAAGGGCAAGGGGCAGGTCTTATCGGAGGATAGAGGACTTGCTGGTCCCTCTCTCTGTTCTTTTTTTTTTTTTTTTTTTTTTTTTTTTTTTTT